>NC_064860.1:68814427-69114427 GCF_024139225.1 Suncus etruscus
CACTCTTCCCAACTCCCCTGTCTCAAAAGCAGAGAGAAATAGAAATCATGCAAGTCATAATGAGTCACTCACTGCACATAGCACGATTCCTAGGACAACAAAGTTTGGAACAGCTGTTTATTTGGACTGCGTCAAAGTGAGGCTGGCAAACCCTGAAAGGTCTAGGACGATTAACACACACAGCAGCCACCTGATTATAGTCACAGAAGTCAAGTAAGACGAGTGTTACTTTGACCGATTCCTGTTTTTGTCTTGTTCTGTGTTTAAGTTTATGGGACTGACACAATGTACTGAGCAAGCGATAATATGACACAAACAGATCCAACTCGATGAAAAGGTCAATGCGATCGTGGTTGTCATGCCCTATAACTTGGATAAGTCATAGCTACCTATTCAACATCCCTTAATTACATAAGATTTAAAGTAACATACATTTCCCACTCGCCCAAAACACACACACAAAGGTACTGGTTGATAATTGCTAACACCCTCCAGCATCAAATTCAGAATCTCTGAAGTTCTATTTTCACACACAGAACTAGCTGAACCTCACTCCTTCCTTAATCTCCACCCCCACTCCCCGCAATATCTTCAGAGACGATACCTACTGTTCCTATAAATGCATCCTTTCCAAATATATCATTTAAACCTGAGCCCTTGACTCATTCAGAAGTGGGTGTCCTTTTTAACATAAAAAAAAAGAACTGCCACTTATTTCTAAAAGTCTTTTCCATGATTTCTTCCAAAACTGCATTATTAGAGGCCTGAGGAATACTGCAGTTGGTTGGAAGCTAGAAGAGCTTGTGGCTGACCCCGGTTGGGTCACTAGATCCCACTAGATCCCAGAGCACTACTAATTTTAATTCCCACGTGTAGAGCTAGAAGCAACCTCTGAGTATTGCAGGGTATAACCAAAAGCCAAAACAAAAATGTTTAAAGCGGGCATATTACAAAGACAATTCTATTGTCTCTAGATATTATTACTATACTATTTCTCTTTCTTTCTTATGTCGCATAAATGAGTAAGATTCTTCTTTGCCTAAGGGTCAGGAGGTCCAGAGGAGGGTAGGAAACTCACCAGAAAGAGTGGTGAGTGCATTATTGAAGGGTGTACTAGGACAATGATAGTGGGAACAGATCACTCTGGACAAGAACTCAATGCAGAGGGGGGAAAAAATGACATGCAAGGCACCCCTCTTTTAACAATAGTGCAAGATAAGTGTTAAATAGGAAAGAGAGAGCGAAAGAGAGAGACAGACAATCATTTTGCCTGCTCTAAAGACAATCAGGTGAGGGTTGGAAGGGAGACACCAATGGCAGGAAGAGAGCATTGGTGATGGATGGTGTTCATTGTATGACTGAAACCTAAAAATGAATAATTTTGTAACCATAGAGCATAAGTAAAGCAATTAAAAAATAGAATAACTCTGATACAAAGTATAGTTATTAACTAGTTAAGAAGCTTCTTTCCTTTCACAATGCAGCAATTCTTACATAAGCACATTTTGCAACTGTTCTGTTTGGCATGAAAACTTACACTTCAGGCAACAGAATTTTTGTAAAAGTCATATGACAACTTCCTGGTGTTTTATCTTAATTACCATGCTACTCTTAACTTTTTAATAAAAAGAATCCCATTAACTTTGCCTACATGCTTCAGGATTTGGTCCTCCTTTCCATAAAGAAACAATTTTAAGAATTTATCATTTGTCATGCGATATATTCCAAAACCCTTAACAATATAGGGTATGTTTTTGTATAATGTTGAATTTTATACACAGATCTCCACCGTCAATTTTAAGAGTAAAATGCCAGGTAATTTGTCAGTAGGCTAAGCTAATTTAGGAATAGGTGGAAGAATTATAGTTTGGAAAATAAATGTTCTGATAGACAAAAAAAAAAAAAAAAGAAAAAAAAAAGAAAAAAGCTCAAGATTATGGAAAAGAGATTATACTTGAAAAATGAGGAGTGCAATGGAAAAAAGCAAGAATCCATGTGAAGACAGCTTTTCACTGCCGATTTCACTACCAGTTCCCAATTAGAGTCCCCTTCAGCTAGGAAAGCCATGTTTGCATATGCTGACTCTCATATAGAAAAAAATCTGGAACAAAGAAAATGTCAAAAATTGGCTTCAGTAATGAGCAATTTAATGATACCACCTGTGACTCGGAGGGCACTGTGTAGCCTGGAAAGTCATATGTGGGAAGCGATTCTTTTTTATGTGACCCCGTTCTATGTCATCTGCTAAATACCTCAATGTAACTCTAAAATTCACAGGACACAGATGAAAGAAAAAGCAACCATCGAACCTCAAAATAAGCAAAATAAAACCCTTTTTCTTTATACTATGTTAGAAAAATCACTGTCATGATTAAAAAATAATTTGGTTAGAACAAAATGTGGCCCATTTACTACAACTTTGTTTTGAACTGAGGATGGGACCTTGCTGTGTCTTGCTTAGCAAAATATCTGTGAAACAGCATCGATATCACCCAGGAGTTCCTTAGAAAAGCAAAATACCAAATATAATGAGTGATACATGGAAAACAATTATTATTTCAATGATGGTGATAATCTGTTATCAGTTGAATAGGAAAAGTTGCTTGGATATTTAGTGTCTCAGGAGTCAATAAACATTGAGAGTAAACAAATCCTCAAATGTTCCACTTTATTTTCTGTTAAAAGATGAATAAACTTTTAGTTATACTGTTTAAATTTTTTCCATATTTTTCCAAATACACTAATAAATTTTAACTCTTACATCTAACCAGCATCTGCTTAGAAATCGATATGCTCTAATTTATAATATTTTATTAATGCAATGAATTCTGCTAGTAATCAAAGTAAATACTAAGATTGAGATAAACTAGTGACAAATCTCAAAGTTAAATTAAAAAATATAATCTTAGGAGTTATTAACATTGCCTTAGATAAGATTGAATAAATCATGATTACAAATAAAATCTCTTTGGAGATTTGCTTGCCATTTAAGTCAAAAGGATGCACTGACAGAAATTTATAAAGAAACATTTTAATACTTATAACTTCCAAGTGCATGATATTGACAAATGAATGAGTTCTGGGTCCTGTGTATAAAATATAAAATTTTTTTAAAAAGCCTTTGAAAGTAGAACTTACAAAATCTAAAATATTTCACAAAGGTTGAAATTGCTTTACAATACAATACTCGAAAGTCTGCCTGTTTAAATGGGACCCAAGTTCAAATAAGTTAGTAGAAATAAGAAAAACAAGTTGATCTGTTCATACTGATTTCAATAATCTGCTATATAAAAATCATCACTATTATTATATTTTAGTGAAAATTGACCAAAACTAATTTATTTTTGGCCAGGTTAGATTCCCTGCGTATGTCTATTTATAATTTCAAAAAGATATCAAATATCCAAAGATATTTAAGATATACTAACTTTACTCAAATTATAAAATGTTAAAAAACAAACAAATGCAAATTCTAAGATAAAATATTAAAGAAGATTTATAAATACTGGAACTAGGCAAAGTGCTCAAAAACACAAATGATTAGACTTCTGACAAATTAAAGACTTGCTCTGTAAAAGACTCCTACTCATACTAAGAAAATACTGGAGAAAATATTCAAAAACCAAACACAGGGGATTGCATCTAAAATATTTGAAAGTTTCCAAGTGAAAGGTTTTTTTTTTAATCAGTCCAACTAGAAAAATGACAAACATGACAAATACTCCCTACTAAAGAGGGCACTTATAGATGGCTATAATCTAATAATATTATCAAACATATAAGTTATTAGAAAATATAAAAATTACAAAGACAACAAAATATCATTACTATAAATCAGAACAACGAACATTAAATGAGAGAAAGAGAGGGAAGGGTGGCTGATACAACTTGATGGCAAAGATACAAATCAACTGGGATCCCTTCATGTTTCTAGTAGAAATACAAAATATCATAAAAACTATGAAAATAGCTGGGTGCTTTCCTACAAAGTTAAGCATCAATTTGCCAAATGCCTAGCAATTAAACTTTCGAACATTTTTTCTGAAAATAAACTCCACGCCTTAAATGTTTATATCTTATCTTTAGTACATACAAGGAACAAAACCAGGGCCTTCCACAAAGAGATTTTGTTGTTATTGTTTTTACTGGTTTTATTATTGTTTGCAAAGCCAATTGTGCTCAGGGCTTATTCCTAGCTCCATGTTCAGGAATCTCTCCTGAATGGGTCTCACAGAACCACTGGGCATTCCATTATGTTCCATACATTCAACAGAAAATTACTATTCAAAAAGAAAACAAGAATTTTAATTGTTAATGGTGCAACTTGGACAATTCTTAAGGATATTATGTTGAACGCATTTGTGTAGGTAGGGAGAGGAGGAGCACCAAACTCAAAATAATAAAATTTTTATCTTGTATAACATTCTAATTTTTATTTTAAGTAGAGAGATGGAAAATATATTACTGATTGACAAAGTTTAAGGATGTGGAGAGAGAAAACTGTGTAAATAAAGATGTGGGAGCTGCTATTTTATTGGAACAGTTCTATATCTTCACTGTGGTAGCAATTATATTAATATACTTATAAAATGATAAAACAATGTAAACAAACTGTTGCAGAAAAACTCTGCTGAAATTTGAACCAGGTCAGTAGTTTAACCAATATTAATTTCACACTTTTGACACTCCAGTATAGTTAAGTATAGTTAAGCTAAGTATATTTGGAGCAAGCTCAGTTAAGCATTTATGGACCCTCTTAATTTTTGTTTGTTTGTTTTTGGGCCACACCCGGTGACGCTCAAGGGTTACTGCTGGCTAGGCACTCAGAAGTCGCTCCTGGCTTAGGGGTCCATATGGGACACTGGGGATGGAACCAAGGGGCCGTCCTGTATCAGGCACATGTAAGGCAAATGCCTTATCGCTGCACTATTGCTCTGGCCCCGTCTTGATTTTATTTTTGTAAATTTCCTGAATCAATAATTATCTGAAAATACGATATTTTGTTTGGGGTCCCACCCAGTGGCACTTGGGGGTTATTTCTGGCTCTACATTCGGAGATCACCCTGGCATGTAGAGCCATGGATCATTTGGGAATCACATGAAGTGTCAGGAATTAAAACCCCTGGTAGGCCACATGTAAGGCAAGCACTTTGCCTGCCCTACCATCTCTCTGGTTCCTCAAAATATCTTTTAAGGGAATGGAGAGATTAAAGAAGTGTTAAAGTACTTGCCATGCACACAGCTGAACTCTCCCTGGCACCCTATTTAATCCCCAGAGTACATCCAGATGTAAGCCCTGAAATCCTGAAAAGAGAACCAGTGTAAATTCTGACCACCCTCAATATGACCCCAATATAATCTGTTCTTGCCTAATAAATAGTCAATTCTTAAATTCACTATAATTGTCAATGTCCTCTAACTTCAAATGCTGAATATGCTGCAAGAAGAATTCAGGGGGTTTTTTTGGTTGATTGGTTTTAGTTTTTTATTTTGTTTTGTTTTGTTTTTTTTTATTTGTTTTGGTATTTGGGCCACACCTGGCAATGCTTGAGGATTATTCCTGGCTCTGCACTTAGAAATCACTCCTTGTTGTGCTTGGGGGACAGAATGGGATTTCAGGGATCAAACCTGGTTCGGCAGTGTGCAAGGCAAGAGTGTTACCCACTGTACTATCTCTACAGCACTTTTGTTTGTATTTGGGACACGCCCCAAAAGATATTCATGACTTAGTCATGACTCTCAGGGATCACACCTGGAAGTGTTCCAGAGAACATTATGGGTGTGTGGAATCAAACTGACAGAAATGTAAGAACTAAAACATGTTTAGTTAATAAATAAATGACAATATTTGTGAAACTTGAGACTTTGGAATAAAATAAGTCAAAATCAAAAGTAAAGATAGAAGAATAAGTACAATGGGTAGGGTTCTTGCCTTGAACATGGCCAAACCAGTTGCCATCCTAGGCACCATAATGTCCCCTGAGTCCATCAGGAATAAACATCCAGGGAAGTGGAGGAAAAAGGTGGGGAAAGAAAAAGGGAAAGGAAAAAGCAGGAAAATGAAAGGAGACAGAAGGGAAAAGGAGGAGGAAGAAGAGGAGACAAAAAAAGGAGGAGGAGGAGAATAGTAAGGTGAAGGAGAAGAAGTTGGAGAAGGAAGAGGAAGAGAAGGGGGAGAGAAGGGGAGGAGGAGAAAAAGAGAATATAAAGAAGAGGAGGAGGAGGAAGATGAGAACAACGACAACAACAAAGACGACATTAGTTTCATGCTCTCCAATAGAACTCTACACAAAATTTCTGGTCTTTCTAAAATTTAAGAATAGTCACATTCTTCTACCTATTAGTCTTTAGTCATTTTGGTGAAGACAACACATAAGTACTTTTTCCTGATGATAAAATTCCTCATTTATAGAGACTAAGTATTAATTTGGTGAACAATAGTGGCACATCTTAAGCTTTAAAAAAATTGATGTTGAAAGTTAATGGCCCACAAAATCATATGCAGCTAAACAATAAAAGACAAACTGTATATTGAAGATTGAGCATAAATTGACATCTCTAATGGAGTTTTCCTTTCTAAACTCAAGACCACTCCATTCTCTAAATAAATTAAAAACTTTATTCTCCAAATGAATAAAAGCCTATTTTAGTGATCAAAAAAAAGACAATTAAGGTAATTTCCTCATCAAACATTTTCATATTCCTAATCAGTGAGATATCTATGAAAATAAAAAGAAACTAGTGATGCTCCAAGTATGGGTGTCAGGTGCTCAGCAGATTAGATTTGCTCATTCTAAACAAGACAGTTAAAAGTTTTTATACAACCTCCAAGAAAAAAAAATCGGGAAAAAAGCCTTTGGCCCAGAGGCTAATGACTCAGAATTTCACTTGCCTGAATTTTTCTCAGCAGCATTTGTTCACAAAGGTGATGTACAGGAACAAAAACTAGAAATCCTCTGTGACTTTCCACCTTCAATCATAATTAAGATTCCTCTTTGGTAAAAGAAAGGTCTGAGGAGATGTGATGGGTGAGTCAACAAGTTATTTCATAAGAAAATGGATATTTACAATGCCTAGACAGACTCCTCCCATATCTTTTCTAATATCTCCAATACAGCCACATTACTGGAATCACCTTCATCAGCCTCATAATTTGAGGGGGAGAAATAGATGGTACCAAGACCAGACAGTCGTATATTCATTTGATGGAAATAAAAAATGATCAGACTTGAATACCAAATCCAAAGTCAACGACAACAGAATTGATACCCAATCTACAACAAAGCTGTACAAGTGGGGGGAAGAGTTGAACTAATATTAAGGAGGGTAAAGGAGAGAGATGTGGAATGCATGCTAGGAATAGGGGTGGAGGAAGGACAACACTGGTGGTGGGAATGCCCCTCATTCATTATCACGATGTGCCTTAAATATTACTGTGAAAGATATGTAATTCACTTTGACCACAATAAAAATTTAAAAAAAATGAGTATACAACTAAATTATCCAGGTTCATATAAAGCTAAAGGCCTGCATAATAGGTTTCAACTCAAAATACCAGACGCAGTTTTCAGGAAGATTAACATACTTAACTTCAATGGACAGAGTAACTGGTGCATACAACTATAAGGAAATTAATGAAGGGCAGGGATATAGTAGCATGTGGGTAAAGAAGAAACATGCTAGGCAGATATGAAGGTCCACATAGCCCCAAAACACTGCTCGTTGTGGGTCCTGGAAATCTCTAACTGCAAGTTAGAGAAAAACTACCCCCTTCACCTTCACATTAAATTAATAGCCTGGTTGGCTGTGTAGCACTGGCAGTGGCTCATACCTCCTAAGAACCACCACAGAGGGGATTTCCTCCTGAAAAACAGATCTTAGATGTAAGGCATAGATGTACCCAGTTATCTGCTTTGTTTAAGAATAAAACCATATGCTCAGCACAGTAGAGAAGGAAGATTAAGGATAGATCTTTGCTAAAGCTCAAGCCATCCCAGTTTCCTTTGTGGGAAATATAAATACAGTTCTGTTTGTGAGATTATCTCTTAGATGAATGTGCACTGTGTTTACTGTTACAAAAACCTAAATGCAGAATTAATTTTTTATGTTAGTGTGGTACAGGTGGTATTTATAAAGTGCATTTGTTCATAATTAAATATAACCTGAAGATAATTACTTATCCTTAATGAAAATACATCATATTAATAATACTGAGAAACATTATTTCATTGCTTGATTTGTATATCTTTTTTTGACTTGCAAAGTATATGCAAACCTTCAAGGTCATCTATACAGAAAGTCTGTGTGTATTGGGTTCTAATTATCACATTTTCACATGACAGACAGAAAATTGATTCAATGGAAGTGCTAAAACACACCTAACTAAATAGTCCATCCCTTTGTTCCATGCATGTAATAGCAAATTGAAATTGAAAAAAAAGATAAATGAAATTCTCAAATTAGAAGAAAAAAAAGTAGAGCATTAGTTGTTTTTTTGTTCTTTATATTAATATATCTTATGTTTGGACTCCAGTAGACATCACTTTTGCTTTCAAATCTTAAAGCTGCTAATATGTTTTTTTTTCTTCTCATTTTGAAAGTTGTTTATGCTATTAGTAAATGGTATGTCCATTCCTCAAACCATCTGAATTTTAGGAGGGGAAAAAAATCCCCGCAGCTGTTTGATGCCCAAGAATATGATCACTTAGCAGTCAGATGAAAGAAGAAAAAAGGCAAAGGAGACAGATCAAGAGCAGAGCGATATTGAGCTTCTGCAGGCTAGCATTTACCTCTCACAATAAAGAGAAATTTATGCTCATTAGATCCCAGGACTCTTCTTGCCTTCAGCTTATAGTAAACTGGAAATTGCCTTATCATTTCCTCTCTGAATTAAGGATCAGAGTTTAATGTGTTCTATTCCTTCTCTACTAGACTATTATTAAAATTACCACCCCCTTAGCTCATTCATACAAACACTCTAATGGGGTGGGGAAGATAAGAACACCCAAAAGTAAAGATGTTATTAACCAGAAAAACAAGAAGTTATAAGAAATTTCTGCTCATGTTATTGATCTAATGGGTTTACTTGAAGATGTAGTTATTAAGGAAGCTAAGAATAAATTTTCTATAAATAGTATCTAGCAATATCTGAACTAAAAGTTTAGTTTGATAATACGAATAACCTACTTATTTACTAAGCTTTTTTACTTAAATACCTAGACCTTTAAAATGCTGATTTTGAGTAGAAAAACCTGAGTCTAGTGGAGGTTGATTAACTTTTCCTGGAATTTAACTATGTAAAACTCATGAGAACTGAAATTCAAGCTTTTCTTTACTGTTATACTCTGAAACATGACACAGAAACATTCTAATATAGTTTTCTATTTAAAACAAAATTTATAATATTTATTGTTCTAATAAACATCAAAGACCAATCAAGCCTTATAAATTACTCCTCGTAAACAAGTGACTGAAATTCTGCAACAATTATAATGAATAAAGAATGAATGAAAATATATATTTAGCGTGGAGTTTTGCCTTTTCAGAATTTTTCAGTCTTCTGTAAAAAAAAAAAAAACCCAAAGGAAATAAGGCTGCTTACAGATATTCAAAACAAAAGAACCTGAATTCAAAATACTGATGAGCGCCTCCTATAGGATAATTATCACCACAAGAACAGAACTTACTCTATAGTCAAAGATAAGTTTACTTGAGAACGAAAGAAACAATTCTCCTTTTCTGTTTTCCTTTAACAACCATGAATGCAAAATTGAAATTGAATATGTATCCTCAAACAGCAGCTTAATATTTGTGATTTTAAAATTAAAGCAATGGTCACAGAGACTGGGTTAGTATCTCACTCACTTCAAACCAGCTTGATGAGAACTAAACTAAATTCTCTGAGAAGCTTCCACAATATGAGTTGTTTTCTAGGTGGTGGTGGCAGCAGAAGTTGGAGCCTAACCTAAACCAAAATGCCCATCAAGTCATTTTAACGCCCTTTGAAAAGGAGGAAAGGTCAGAATCTCTTTCCCATCACTGCAGAGAATTCTAGAGGAACAGAGTTTGGTACAGAGCTCAGTGACAAAGGGCAAATGAATCTACTGATACAAAAAGAGTAGGCTAGATATATCTTTTAATCTTCAGATTCTTCCCTGCCTTCGTGAATCACTGATATTTGACTTTATTCTGAGTCTACACCTGGGCCAAGTGCAGAAAAAAAAAAAGTAGAGCATTCAGGTATGACATACAACTTCTGTGCTTTTGGAATTTTTGTTATGACTGCTAACACTCCAAATCCAAGTTTCTTTCTCATTCTGGTTGGATATGGATGGAAAAGTTACTTCTAATTCTAACACAACAGAGATGCTAACTTGTAACTTGAACATGTAAACACAAGTGGGTGAGGCTAGAGAGAGTGCAGTGGGTAAGGCACTACTTGCTTTGCATGCAGTTTTTCCTGGTTCCCAGCATTCCAGATAGTCACCTGCGCACTGCCTGGGGTTATTCCTGACTTCAGAGCCAGGAGTAAGCCGTGCACATCACTGAGTATGCATCTTTCCCCTGCCCCATCAAAGAAAAGAAACACAGTTAGTCATGAGAACTAAAATCAGCTATTTAATCACACTTCATTATCTTTGATCTAAAAAAGGAAGAAAAGCAAAACTTCCCACTCCTCGTTGCAATGAGGATTAAACTAATACATAATGTATCCTCAAATAGAACGTGCATGCCAATTAAGCAGACAGTACAGAAAAATGTTATTATAACTTAATTTTCTTCTGACTGTTCACAAATGCCCTTTCTCTGTTCCACATACTTGGTTCAGAAGACATATTTGACTTGTAATGGACAATGTAACAGCAGAAGAGACTCATTGATAGGCAAAAGCCATAGGAAACAGTGCACAGTTATTTTAATCTGCTGCTTGCTTCTGCCTTGTAGAAACATATTTCAAAGTAAAGTCTTCATAAGACTAGAGCCTTGACTAACTGACCAAAGAAGAGCCTCAATGGACTTTACGTTAGCATACTGTTAGGGGAAGAATATGCTGCTGTTTTCAAACATTATATGCTGGGTCACTGTCTCCCACAGGGATGGGATGTGTGGTCACAATTTAATCTGGTGAAAAAATTGATCACCAGATTAACCACAACCATCTGCAATATAAAAATAACAGTTGTAATAAAGCATGATGGATGTAGAGAGACAGTACCAGGGAAAAAGCCTTTCCTTGCACAGACAAACCAAGGTTCAATTCTCACCACCACATATGACCCCACAGGAATCTCCACAGAAAGTGATCCCTGAGCACAGAGCCAGTAGAAGCCCTGAGCATCTCTGGATATGGCCAATTAATAAAGAAACCCAGGTTTAATCCCGGGCATTCTATATGGACCACTGAGCCTACCAGGAGTAATTTCTAAGCTCAGAGTCAGGAGTAGCAGCTGGGTGTGCCCTCCCCCCCAAAAAAAAAATCAAGGGCGGGAGGGTGTAATCAAAATCTATCACTTTCAGTATTATATAGCACACTACTTTAATAAAACAACTTTTATGACAGAGTACTCACTAATCCTCAAGATTGATTTAACTTTTACAGTTATAGAAAAAGCTAAATAAAAATAACAAATGTACCTAATAGAATTTCTAATGATGCTGACAATAATAAAAAAGACAGTCAATCAAAGAAAAGAAATCACTCGCCCCATCACCATTCTTATATACTGTTTTAGTTGCTTACATTTTCTTCATCCTGTAATAAGCAGGGTTCATAGTTAAAGGGTTGACTTGTATATTGTGTTAGGCTAATGACTATGATCAGCAGATTATAAAAAGTAACCAGAAATAAAAAGTAACCAAGACCAGATTTTATGGATGAATTTTCTATTTGTCAATTCTTCATAATAAATGTTACCACTGCCAAATGCCAAATTACTATCAGATATGCCTAAATGGAACATGTGTGCTGGAAAATGGCAATTATTCAGAACTAAGACCAGAAGTAGAAACCAGGGCATAAGGAGGCACAAAGGCCCATTAGGCCAGTCTTTTTACCAAGAACATGGAAATGTCTTCACTTATTTTTCTGGCCTTTATCCCATTCATTAGTTTTGACAAGGCATGAAAGAGGGTCAAAACTGCATCACTCCCAATAGAGTTGAAGTGGATTACATAAAATACTTAACAAGGGTTGTCTGTCTACTTGGGATTATTTCCTTTTTCCTGTTTCAAAAAAAGTAAAGAAGGTAAAAGGTTTCCCAACTCGGCTTTTTGAAATTTCCTGTGTTATTTTACCAAGCATACAAGCTAATAAGCACAATAAAACACTTCAGACCCATCTTTTACTCTTTAGAGCATTTTAATGTGTTGACCATTTCCAAATCTAATCTAAACTTGAATCATCAATATTGTGCATGGCTCTTTGAAAACATAGATTTATTATAAATGTTGCAAACAAGTTCTTAAGCTTTCAATCTAAATAGCTTATAATAGTTCCAAAAGTCTGATGAATTTGGTAACTGCCAACTCGGAGGAAGATACTATGAACAACAGTGTGAAGTGGGACTTTGGATTCAATTTTGTACCATTCCTTTTCCTTCACAAGGATTTTCTAATAAACAGTTGCTGAACTGAATACATGTCAATGCGCTTCAGGAACCTTAAGCTGTTGTGTTTGTTTCAAATTGCCAAACATCTGTATTGTCACCCCGTTGTCGCTCAGTGTTTCGGACCCTGCAATAATACTTTTCATTCATAAGTGGTTTGGATAAAAGGACAGGAAAACAATATATAACTTTTTAAAGAGTATTATGAACATGTATGTCTGTGCCTATATGTGAGTACATATAAAATTATATATGTATATAATAGCTTTGTAACTGTATATAGTTAACTATAATCAAGTCTAGCAACAATTTTAGGAGGGTTGACTATTAGCATTATTTTCCAGCGATTAAGTTACGGCAAAGAAATTTAATAAAGTTAAAGCATTTTGAAGCAATTTCGAAAAATTTAATTGGCCCCCTTTTAGAATGGCTATGCCACTCATTTATGAATGCAGATATAAACTTTACTGATTGTAAATCCCAGGAGGAGGACAGTGATCAAGAAGGATTTAATCTTCCTTGAAAGGGGACTATTAATTAGGAGGCGACTAAAAAAAAAAAAAAACATCTGAAAATAGAAGCACAATATTTGCTGTGAAATAAACGAGAACATTTTAAATACTCAATTACCCAAACCAGGTATTTTGCACAGGCTGCTAATACCCAGGAGAAGATGGGTGCATAGAAAAAAGTTACAAAACCTAGCCTTGCTTCCAGCAGCAGCAAAAGAAACGAATGCTAGGAGCGAGCGCACGTACGCAATGGCTCAAAAGTGCTGATCCAAGAGAGCGCAAGGGGCCCCAAAGGCCGGTGGAGCCAAAAACCCCAAATTCCGGAAGTCAAATGAGCCTAAAGTTAATCCCACCCCCGCCCTCAGAAGCAGCAGCCACTTCAAGTCACGGGCGGAGTCAAGTGAGATGGGCGTGGCCTGATAATGGGGGAGGCCATCTCGGGACAAAGCTCGTTCTGGATTGGTCGGGAACGCCGAGAGGCGGGACTTGAGCGCTTCAGAAGCGCCTCGGGGCGTGTCCTCAAGTTCCGCCAAAAGAACTAGCGGCCGGGTTTAGCGCGCCTGAGGTGAACCTCGGCCGGGGAAGACCCGGCTGAGGGCGCGACGCCATTACCTGCGCTGGAAGTCCGGGGCGAAGGGCTTCAGGTACGGGTCGATCTCCAGAAGCCGGGCTAGGTCGGGCACGTCCGCCAGCGCAGACGCCAGCGCCTCCTCAGAGCGGTCCGCCTCAGTCCTGGGAGCCGCCATCTTGCAGAGCAGCCCGAGTAGCCGAGGCCTGAGAGAATCGAGCGGAGCCGGAGCGGGAATGAAGAGGAGGAGGAGAGGGCGGAGCCGCGCCTGGACGCCCCAAGGCCGACGGAGAAGATCGGGTGCCCTTGAGAGAGAGCGGGGCGACCGAGCCTAGTTGCACGCACACTGGAGGCCTCTCTGCGAAACGCACCCACGGGCCCCTTTTGACCACGGTCTCTCCGCCCTGCCCGACCCAGCTGACCGCCTGCAGCTCCAGCGACCCGCCCCGGGCCCCGGGCACCGCTACCTCTGGCTCGCCGCCCTCTGGCCCCGCTCCACTCTGGACTCCGAGCCCGCCCCTTGTGTTTCTAAACCTCCAAACACCGACGAGCGACTCCTTTCCAAGCTGGGGGTGGGAGGCCTTGATTTTATTTATTTATTTTTCCTGTCAAAAGACAGAGATTGCTCTCCCTCAGAATCTTCTCTGCCCAGGCAGCCTTTCAGACCAAGTCAGTTCCAAGGTGACAACTTTTCTCAGCGGGCCTCCAAAGAAGTCGTTGTCACTCGCTAAGCTGCCACAGCAATCCTGTGTGTCGTCCCCCCCCCCACCCCCCATTTCTATTGGGTCCCTCAGAATCAGGATTCCGATTTGGTCCCAGGGACACACAGTTCTGGTGGATTTGGGGCAGGACTCAACCTGCTTGCTAACCGCTGAGATATGAAACCATGCTCTTTTTTTTTTTTTTTTTTTTTAATTGCAAAAGCCCATGGTGTTGCTTCCTTGCAAGCTGGGGAACATGAAAGGGTTAAGGAAGCTTTTCTGCTTTGGTTTATAGTAGTGGTAACACACTTGACAACAGTTCAAGCATGCTTGAAGAGATAAGTGGTCTAGGAGAGGCTTGAAACCAGACTGCAGCTGTACCCCGCTTCCTACTAAGTTTGATTCGCAGAGTCGGGGCCACAAAGCAAGGGGAACATTTCTTCTCTGACACTTGGCTCAAGCATGCTTTAATTTTGGGAGGCTTCCTCCCTCAGTAGGACTTTTTTTTTTCCTTTCCAATAAGCTGGCTTCTAGCTCAAAGGTTCATTTTTTTTCTGGAAGCTATGCACAGCGAATTGGACTCACCAGCTGGGGATTTTTCTTTTATTTATTTTAGGCCCATACTCGGAAGTTTTCAGGTTTCTTTGGCACAGTGCTGGAGATTCCACTTAATGCGGTCTAATGCAAGTCCCTAAATTGGCTCTGGTATATCCACACTGCTTTGTACAAAGCTCTGATTTGAGGATATCTCTAAGGGACAAAACAGGTTTGAAAACTCACGGTGAGCTGCAGAGGAGCAAGAAGCTCATCAAACCCTAGAGACCTTAAGTTTTAGAACATTGAAAATGTTTTATAAAAAAAAATTAAAAAATAAAATGTTTATCGAGTTGATAAAGTTCTTGAACAAAGTTATCTAGAAACAGTAACTTTTAAAGTATGTATTTAAACAACATGGTTACAAGGTTATTTGTAATACAGTTGGCTTTGTTTTCCCCCAAAGTGCAACGTTGTTCATGGTCGAGTTTCAGTCATACAATGTACAACACTTCATCAGCGCCACCAAAGACCCCAGCTTTCCTCACCCCTCCCCCCTAATCTTTTAGACACTGATTTGCAATATACTTGCTTTATATCATGCCTATCACTTTATTTCCTTTAAGCATCCCAACTCTTGTCCAGAGTGATCAGTTCCAGTTATCATTGTCACAGTGTTTCCTTACCTGCCCTAACTGTACTCCCCCACTATTTGTAGCAAGCTTCCAACCTTCGATTTATCCTCCTGGCTCACATCTCTATTATCTCTGGATACTTTTAACATTTTATTTTAGGGTAACACTCAGAAGTTCTCAGACCTTACTTTGGCTTCCTCCATGCTGGAAAATCCACTTGAGTCCAGTCTAATGCAAGTCCCTAAACTGTCCCTGGAATAATATCCACAGTGCTTTGTAGAAAACTCTGAGACCCTATTACTATCTTACTTTTAACATCTCACAAATGAATGAGATTGTTCTATCCTTCTCCCTTTCATAAAACTCAGCGTAATTAATGCTATCCAATTCTATCATGTATAAGCAAATTTCATGATTTCATTTTTTCTAACAGCTGCATAATATTCCATTGTGTAAATGTACCATAGTTTATCAATCATCTGTTCCAGGGCACTTGGGCTGTTTCCAAATCCTGGCTGTTGTAAATAGTGCTGGGATGAACATAGGAATGCTGAGGGCTTTTCTGCTTTGTTTCTGAGCCCCAAGGGTATATTCTTAAAAGTAGTATTTCTGGATAATATGGAAGCTTATTTCTAGTTTTTTGAGGAATGTCCAAATGAAACAATTACTTTTTAAAGTGTAAGAGTGGAGAACTTGACAATCTAAGAAGGCATAGATAGAAAGATGGCATCACACAGATTACTGTTGAGTAATAAAACACTGGATACTCAAGAGGCATGTACCCTGTGAACCTACAGATAGGTATCTGTAATTGAGAGCTTTTCTCAAAATTCTGCATTTCTGTCACTGCTTACTGAAATCTGTACTATTTTGATTAAAAAATCTAAGCAGACTTGCTTCAAAATTTGACCTTAAATCAATCTTGTTATCATTTTTCACTTTTTTATGTAGGCCACTATTTCAATGGAACTGTACTGTAACAGGTCCCCTTCCTCTAGTCTCTTGTCACCTCTTATGTGTGCCAGTGTTCTGTGGATCCTCAGACAAATGATGGAACTGAGTTTAAAGTTCCTAGAGACTTAAACAGTGTGGTGTGGTAACTCCAACTTTACCGCAAACTAAGTGTAGAGGTGCTATTGCTGCTGGTGGGAGGACTATAAATAGTAAGGTTCTGTGAAATCAATTTAAATGAAATGCTGGATCAGTTGGAGTTAAGTGTACTGTACATTCCTTACCATTCCTAAAAAGGCTTGTATCATCTAGTACCTCATTAGCTTTCCTTTATTTTTGTCATTCTCTGTCTTTACTATTCTGTAGTCACATTGACGTTCTGCAAAATCATGGAGGGTTTTTTTTTTTTTTTTGGTGAAGAGGGGCTATATTTTTATTTTGCTTTTGATAGTTTCAGGCCTTTCATTTGCCTTTCTGCTACAGATTTTTTTTCTCCCATTCTGATTAAAGCTTGTTCTATTTTAGTATTCATTAAGGTCTCAACATAAATATCAAAGTATCTCTAAAGAGATTGTGGTTCTGTCTTAATAGATTCTTCATGGGGCCTGAGCAATGGCACAACAGTAGGGTGTTTGCCTTGCATGCAGCTGACCCAGGATGGACCTTCATTCAATCTCCCAAGTCCCATATGATCCCTTGAGCCAGAGCGATTTCTGAGCACAGACTAGGAATAACCCCTGAGATTCATCAGGTGTACCCCAAATACAAAAAAAAAAAAATAGATTTTTTAGTATCCTTTATTTTACAACATCTCTCCTATGCAATTTAACAGAATCATAAAATTTCATAAGATGATAATTTCTGGGCATTTATTCATTGATCTCTTATTCTCAAATTCAAGAGGGCAAGAAACTGTCCTAAAGAGTTCACTAGTGAATTGTATTTAATCTCAGGTACCAGCTAGTTTTTTCGGTACTGAGAGTAAGTGATATCTAACACTAGTCTTAGTTGCATAAAACTTAACACCAGCAGAGAATATGTAATAAACAATTACCAAGTAAATGAATAAGTAACAAATGTTTTTAATACAAAAGTTTTAAAATTCAATTATAGGGCTCGGAGAGATAGCACAGCAGCATTTGCCTTGCAAGCAGCTGATCCAGGACCAAAGGTGGTTGGTTCGAATCCCGGTGTCCCATATGGTCCCCCGTGCCTGCCAGGAGCTATTTCTGAGCAGACAGCCAGGAGTAACCCCTGAGCAATGCCAGGTGTGGCCCAAAAAAAAAAAAAACAAAAAAAAATTCAATTATAAATAACAATAGAAAAAAAATTTTTTTTTGGTTTTTGGGCCACACCCGGCAGCACTCAGGGGTTACTCCTGGCTATCTGCTCAGAAATAGCTCCTGGCAGGCACGGGAGACCATATGGGACACCAGGATTCAAACCAACCACCTTAGGTCCTGGATCAGCTGCTTGCAAGGCAAACGCCGCCATGCTATCTCTCCAGCCCCCACAATAGGAAATTTAAGCTAATCAAATATGTACTTTTATTCTGCTCGTCAAGGATAGCCTTGTAAAACTATTATTTAAACTTTAGTATAATGACAAGGAACAAAGCATGAGAAGAAGCACATTTCAAGTAAAAATTTTGTGCAATGACAGAAATGAGTTGATTTTCTCACAGCAAAGTAAAAATCCATCAACTTATAGTGAAATATAGGAAGGAAATTGGATACCAAGAAGGAAATAGAGCTTTAAACTGATTAGATAGTCCTGTAAGTGTGATAGGATGTTATCAAATTATTTTTATACAGAAAGCAGAAATAGTGATAGTGTGGAATTTCATTTTGTTATATATATATATATATATTTATATATATATATATATATGAGGTTTTTGGGTCACACCGGCAGCGCTCAGAGGTTACTCCTGGCTCTATGCTCAGAAATCGCTCCTGGCAGGCTGGGAGACCATAAGGGGATGCCGGAATTCGAACCACCTTCCTTCTGCATGAAAGGCAAATGCCTTACCTCCATGCAATCTCTCCAGCCCCTGTTTTTTAATGTTTCTCTTTGGAGTACTGGGTTACAAAAATCTAAGCAGAGGACAATTAGATTAGATTATCATTATACTGTATTGGAAGAAAGGATGGCTTAATTTTTAAAAAATTGTAATTAGAAGGTATCAAATAATAAATTCTTAAATATTCCAAATTTTTCTTTGTTACTAAAACTATTGCAACAAAGTACCACACAATAATAGCTTAAAACAAGGCTGAAATAAAGAGGCCATCTTGATTAGTTCTTTGAGCATTTTTTTTTTTTTTGGATTTTGGGCCACACCCATTTAATGCCCAGGGGTCATTCCTGGCTATGCACTCAGAAATTGCTCCTGGCTTGGGGGGACCATATGGGACTCCAGGTGATTGAACAATGGTCCTTTCCTTGGCTAGCGCTTGCAAGGCAGACACACCTTACCTCTAGCGCAACCTCGCCAGCCCCACTTTGAGCATTTTCTGAAAATGAGTTTGTACCATTCTTATCTATCTCATTTATCTTTCCCATTGTTATTGAGATTGATATCTTGAATTACTATAATTATTGTTACTTTTATGCATACACTGACCTAACACCACTCTCACCACCAAATACCTGTTTCCCTCCAATATTCATATTGACTCACCAGATAAACTTAGTCTGTAGACCAGCTCTACAAAACTGGCCTTACAAGTTACCTTTGGCCAGTTACCTTTGGCCTTATCTATTCCTTTTCAAGTGAATATAAAGCATTTTTAGCTTTCCTTGGTTTATTTGAGGACTTATCCAGTAGCATTCTTCTTCACATGGCATTATCACTAAATTATCTTCCACATGATATTTTAATAGTCACAAGTCACACTGATTTAAAGATTTACCATGTTTTCATATATGATATGCTTCTCACAAATTATCACAATCATGTTTCCAAACAAGATCACATTATGAAGTATTGGTAGTTACCAGAGCTACTTCAACATAATTTTTTTTTTTTTTTTTTGGTTTTTGGGCCACACCCAGTAACGCTCAGGGGTTACTCCTGGCTATGTGCTCAGAAGTTGCTCCTGGCTTGGGGGACCATATGGGACACCGGGGGATCGAACCGCGGTCCGTCCAAGGTTAGCGCAGGCAAGGCAGGCACCTTACCTTTAGCGCCACCGCCCGGCCCCTACTTCAACATAATTTTTATTTTGCTTTTTGAGCCACATCCGGCGGTGCTCAGGGTAACTCCTGGCTCTGTGCTCAGAAATCATTCCTGGCAGACAAGGGGGACTATATGGGATGTTGGTATTTGAACCACCATTCATCCAGGATCAACTGCTTACAAGGCAAATGCCTACTGTTGTGTTAGCTCTCCAGACCTACATCAACATACATTTTAAAATAACACATTTTAACCCTCAAATGGAACACCAAAGAGAAAAAATATTTCATAAATAGAGGGCCAGGTTTGACAACTAATTGAATATTGAATCAAAAGGAATTTAGACTAAGCTTTCTAAGACTGAAATAATTCTGTTTTTGAAACAAATGAGTTACATTGGAAGAAGAAAAGTTTTCAAGAAAACAAATCCTGAATAACCCAATGGAAGTATGCAGTTAACATATATATTGGGTATAAATTAGAAATTGAGATAGTAAGTAGAAATGTATTTCTATGGATAAATAATATTGGCAAAAAATGTATTATCAATTTTCTATCTTGTCATATTGATACCTGTTTTCCAATACAATTTCTGATATGCCTTCATAGGTGACATATTTTATTCTAATCAATTCAACTTGTTTTGTCATTCTTTTAATTGTAATATAAAGCCAAAATTTATTTGGTACATGCTGCAATAGTGATTGACTTTGAAAACATGCTAAGTAAAAGAAAAGTCACGGGACCGGAGAGATAGCATGGAGGTAAGGCGTTTGCCTTTCATGCAAAAGGTCATCGGTTAGAATCCCGGCGCCCCATATGGTCCCCCGTGCCTGCCAGGAGCAATTTCTGAGCCTGGAGCCAGGAATAACCCCTGAGCACTGCCGGGTGTGACCCAAAAACCACAAAAAAAAAAAAGTCACAAAAAAAAAGTCACAAAAGACTACATACTTCTTATTACATTTTCATGATGAACTATCCATGTCTATAGATAGAGTAAATAGAGCATAATTTTCCTATGCCTATAAATATATAGATATTAGAGGGTTATTTTTGGGGGGGGGGGTTTTGGGCCACACCTGGCAGTGCTCAGGGGTTACTCCTGGCTGTCTGCTCAGAAATAGCTCCTGGCAGGCACGGGGGACCATATGGGACACCGGGATTCGAACCAACCACTTTTGGTCCTGGATCAGCTGCTTGCAAGGCAAACGCCGCTGTGCTCTCTCTCCGGGCCCCGATATTATAGATTATTACTGGTAATGAAATTTGGGGGGGAATGATGCAACTTTTAAAAAATATTGTTATCGGGACCGGAGAGATAGCATGGAGGTAAGGCGTTTGCCTTTCATGCAAAAGGTCATCGGTTAGAATCCCGGCGCCCCATATGGTCCCCCGTGCCTGCCAGGAGCAATTTCTGAGCCTGGAGCCAGGAATAACCCCTGAGCACTGCCGGGTGTGACCCAAAAACCACAAAAAAAAAAAAAAGTCACAAAAAAAAAGTCACAAAAGACTACATACTTCTTATTACATTTTCATGATGAACTATCCATGTCTATAGATAGAGTAAATAGAGCATAATTTTCCTATGCCTATAAATATATAGATATTAGAGGGTTTTTTTTGGGGGGGGGGTTTGGGCCACACCTGGCAGTGCTCAGGGGTTACTCCTGGCTGTCTGCTCAGAAATAGCTCCTGGCAGGCACGGGGGACCATATGGGACACCGGGATTCGAACCAACCACTTTTGGTCCTGGATCAGCTGCTTGCAAGGCAAACGCCGCTGTGCTCTCTCTCCGGGCCCCGATATTATAGATTATTACTGGTAATGAAATTTGGGGGGGAATGATGCAACTTTTAAAAAATATTGTTATCGGGACCGGAGAGATAGCATGGAGGTAAGGCGTTTGCCTTTCATGCAAAAGGTCATTGGTTCGAATCCCGGCATCCCTGAGCCTGCCAGGAGCGATTTCTGAGCATAGAGCCAGAAGTAACCCCTGGCCTGCCGGGCTGTGACCCAAAAACCAAATATATGTATATATATATATATATATATATATATATATATATACATATATATATACATATATTGTTATCATGATTGTATGATTTGATGGATAAATTAAAGCCTTTTGAAATTATACTTTCAGTAGTCCAATTATTCGTTAATAACACCACAGTAAAACTATTTTTAAACTAAAAATAAGATTTTAAGTATAAAATATATCAAATATAATTTTAACAGAATATATGAAACTATATACCAGATGCTAATAATCATTAGAAAAAAGGCAATTGTTTCCTTTTGAACTTCCTAGTTACCAGGCTGTGAGGACTAAGCCTTTATTTGCTCTAATTTCACTCCCCTACCCTGCCATTCCTTCTCTTTTTTCTTCTCCCCCAAATATTCTTTCCCTCTTTCACTTCTTTCACTTCTATTCTTTTAATTCTTCTTTGCCATGTTCTAAGAGAGTATCCTATTTTCTTCTTTAGGAATTATAAACTGGCTTATGTCCCTTCAATGTCAGTAGTTCTGTCTTCCAAACATTCTACTTTCTAGTTGTTAAATCACTTAAGGTTTTGTTGTTGTTGTTGTTGTTGTTGTTGTTATCCTATTCAATAACTCTGGTCTTGGGAAACATATCTATTAAGAAATAAAAACATGGAAAATTATAAAAATTTGAGGCAATTAGTCACTATAGATATAGGCTCAGATACTTATAAAATGTGACAGGGAAGGGAGAAGCAAGAACAAAAGTACAAAAAGCAAATAATAGGGCTGGAGAGATAGCACAGCGTTAGGGCCTTTTCTTTGCATGCAGCCAACCCAGGACAGACCTGGGCTCATTTCCTGGCATCCCATATGATCCCCTGAGCCTGCTAGGAGCAATTTCTGAGCACAGAGCTGGAAGTAACTCCTGAGAGCTGCTGATTGTAGGTAATATATATATATGTGTGTGTGTGTGTGTGTGTGTGTGTGTGTGTGTGTGTGTATTACATAACATTGTCTTAGACATGCGAGGGTGAAATAATTTTGTTTGCCTATGGCACAAATTTTAAGACTTATAAACATTTTACCTAAACTATAAATTAAAATGAATTAATACAACAGAAGCAATCACTCTAAATGTCACAATCTCCATAAGCCTCTTGGGACACCATGGAAGAGGAAACTTATTCTATCTTCAGATTCTTGTACCCTCTGACCTTTGTACTAGGGAAAGTGGAGAGTGTGTTGTGATGACTATACTCACAACCTGGAAACAAGTGTGAGATAAACAGCTTTTCCAGAAACAAGACTTAAGTGTTCTTTTATGATAAATATTTCAATTACTTTTGTGGTAAATTGAGTGAAAGTCAATGACTTAGAAGTGAAAGGCACTAACTTTTATACAAATCTTGAGAGTGTCTGGTTCTTTTCATTAAAACTTAAAACTATTCCCTCTAGTCTCAGGCCTATCTGAGAAAAATGCCAATTTTTATTCACTCAAAGTTACAAGCTTCCTTCATGCCTTCATATTATCTCTAGTGATTATTTTATATCTAAAATTTTCAGTACTTCTCAACTACTCCATATTAAAAAAATGTGCAGACTTTTTGGTAGAAAATCTTGTTTTAAAAAAAGGATCTGATAGCTGAGCTTATCTATATGGAGTTACTCTGAAAAGACTACAGTGATTCTTCAAAATAGCAACTAATAACAACAAAATGCTTTCTGCAATGTAGGCACTCTTCTCACCATTGTGTGTCAGAATGTGTGTATTTGTGTATAAAATCCTTAGTTAACCCTCTAAAATGTCATGAAACATATAAAATTGCATAAGGAATGCAGTTTTATAGTCATAAATCAGGATTTAAGTCCAAGTAAACCTTTTTCTGAGGCCATGCTCTTAAGTATTATTTTATATTGCCTCTAAGAATGACAAATTTAAGGCAAAATGGGAAAAATATTGTATTACTATATTAATATACCAGAATGAAACTAAGATCTTTGGAGACTTCCCACAAACAAATCAGTATAGAAAAAATTAAGGGGTATACATCTATTATGTAAAATTTAAGTAAATGAATAATGTTAAATACATATTTATTACAAATAAATTTTATAGAAATGTTTAGGTTATATTAATTTAATATAAAGTATGTTATCTTTAAAATATAAGTTTGGGGATAAAAGCCATGATAGCTATAGGAGAATATTTACAACTACCACCACAAACAGCATCTTTACATGTAGCAAGATAGCTGAAATAAAAACATATATCAAAGTCCTGATTCTCAGACTCTGCATGATACTGTTTTAAGGGAATAGATTCTTGGTAGCTATATATATGTTAGGGGTCTATTCAGATTGCATTGTAATGTGACCATTACAAATTATTTAAAGATAAAAAGTTGCTTAAAACATACTCATTAGGATTATCATTTTACTTTACTGCAGCCAAGCCTCTAGGAGCTGACACTGAGGCACATGAATTGCTTGAGCAGAGGTAAATGGTGGGACCATAGAACAATTAGGATGAATTCCAAGAAACCCAAAACCATGGAAAACTTGCTTACTCTCTATACTATTTTCTAAGGAGAGGTTGCTATGGTGACAGATGATGGAGCCTTTACCACAATCCCAGGCTGGCAGAAAGCAAGGCCTGGCCCATTGAACTCAGATGTCATCATGTCATGTGAATAAGCCCTCTGAGATTGTAGATTTTGGAGATAAAGTGTGGGTGAAGCATATAGGCCAAGAGATGAAAACTGACAAAATAAAATTACATTTCTCCATGAGAGTTGTCAACCAACTTGAAAAGATCTTGACCCCAACAATATTATCATTGAGCAAAAAGAGAAGCAGAGGTGGCCTTTCCAGAACTATACGGAACAGAGTACCTCAAGGCTGTTCTGAACACTACCTGCAAGAAGTATGACAATAAAAAAAACACTTTGCAAAGGATTATTTCATACAATCAGGAGGGACCAATATACCCTCTAATATCTAAGAAGGAAAATGCGAATGAAGAGGCAAAGTCAGTTGTATTTGAAAAGCCTGACTCTATGTGGAATTCTAGGAAAACAAAGAAGGAAAGATGAAACACAGAGACAGGAAATAATCTGATTTATTCAGCTCAAAATCGAGTAATACTGGCAGAGGGCAAGACACACATTCAAAGAAATTAAGACAGCAAAGTATAAGAAGAGAATCATTGGGGCAGGCGAGGTGGCGCTAGAGGTAAGGTGTCTGCCTTGCAAGCGCCAGCAAAGTATCAGGACCGCGGTTCGATCGCCGGAGTCCCATATGGTCCCCCCCAAGCCAGGGGCAATTTCTGAGCACTTAGCCAGAAGTAACCCCTGAGCATCAAACGGGTGTGTCCCGAAAAACCAAAACAAAAAAAAAAAGAAGAGAATCACAAGAATTACAAGGCGTGAGAAAAGAAAGAGTGGAGGCTGTGGTTGAGGGAACCAGAAACCTTGAATGGTAAAGCTGTAGCTTCTAAAAGTCGTTGATACTGAAGATACGAACTCCTATCCCACTGACTTATTTCCCATGGAAGAGCACTTTCCCTCAAGCAGCTGGCAGGTTTTGGAGCAAGATGTTAAAAGTATCTTTCCAAATATTTCTTTTGGTCCATTGGCAAGCGACCCTGTGCCACTCACACATTCATTCACTGTATTTCATTTAGCAGAAAGTCCTGATACTATCGCAGCTGCCACTGCCAGAACCAGATTCCTGTATGAGAGGAATCTATACTAAAGCCACAGGTGGTACTATAGAGGTTAGTCTGACTATAATTGGGGTACAGATTGACCCTCCCATTGGTCTACCTTGTACTGGGCAATCTCTGCTATATCCAATATGGTGGCAGACATAAAGTGGCAGTATGAAGGAGAAATGGTAAAATGTGGGTTAACTTTTCCTTAATAGGATTCTGTGATAGAAATAATAACCATTATGGTCACTGCTGGAAAACCATTGTTTTCAGGGACTGAACTTTTGTGTGACATATCAACAAATAGCTTAACTCAAGTTCATTGTTCTACTTTGTATATACTACTGTGTGAATCAATTGGTTGCATTTCAGGTTTCCACTTAAATTCTTGGCAGTAAATGAAGCATGTTGCTTCTTTAAAAAAATAAATAAAAGATAAAGACAAATTGTAGGTCCTACAGAGATGGTACAACAGATAGGGTTCTTGTACATATCACCAACCTGGGTTCTGTCCTCAGCACCACATGTGATTCTATGAGCACAAAGCCAGGAGTGAGCCGTGAATGCATCTCATGTGATCAAAAATCAAAAGAAAATTACAAGAGAGACAAATTTTAAAGCATAGGGAAGTTTGAACTGACTTAATAGGATGAGCCCATTGACGATAAAAAAAAAAAAGCTTTTCCTTCCTTTCCCACTTTCTTTTCTTAAACTGATTTTATAGTCTATAGAAGGACTCCTCCCATTTTTTGCTTGTTAGAATTTTTGCCCCCCCCCCTTTTTTTTCTTTTTTTTCTTTTTCCTTCACATAACTTGAACTATCTTGTTCTGCCTCACAAATTGAGAGGAAAATAATGGAGGGCACCAAGACCAAATAGGCATGTGAACATTGAGTAGAAATAAAAAATGATCAAACTTAAACACCAAATCTAAAGCCAACTACAATAGAATTGATACCCAATCTTCAACAGGCTAGACACAGAAGGGATCACTTATACTAGCAGCCCGGAAGACAAAAGAAGGGCATTATAGAATGCATGCTGGGAACTGGGGTGGAGGAAGGACAACAGTGGTGGTGGGAATGCACCTGATTCACAATCACTATGTACCTAAAATACTACTGTGAATGATTTGTAGTCCACTTTGGTCAAAATAAAAATTATTATAAAAAAAAAACCTTAAGCACAAAGTGTCTATAAAGGCCATAAAAAATGTCTACTTACTAAAGCAAAATAAGTTAGGGTTTTTATGCATAGACCCAGTCATAATATTGAACAATATATTGAAATATTGATCATATCAACATTAAATTCTACTCCTTTTGGTTTTGTTTTATTTTGGAAGGTCACACCCAAATGTCTCAGAGATTACTTCTAGCTTTGTGCTCAGGAATCACTCCTTGTAGGCCCCAGTGATAGGATGCTGCAGGTCAAACCCAGGTCAGCCGCATACAAGGCAAATGCCCGCCTTATGTGCTATCACTCCTGACCCTAAATTCTAATCTTAATTAATGGTTATTGATATTTTCAAATTTGAACTTATCTGAATAGTTTTTATGAAGTTCTATCATTTGAGAGTCATGTAATCTTAGACAAGTCTGTCACAGTATATTTCAGGTACATAGTAACAAAGAATTAGAGCCATACAAACCACTCGTGTTGACCTCCCTTCACCATACTTCTTAGCATGCCTCCCATACCTCCACTCTCTGGACTGCTAGGGTAACAGGTCCCTTCTGTGTATAGCTTCTTTTAGTCTAGTTTTCTTGATTCTATTGTCGTAGACTATGGTTTAGGTAAAAAGGTTTGACAATTTTTTATTTTCACTCAATGCTCCTGAGAACACTTGGCCCTAGGTCCCATCCACTTTATTTTTCCCCCTCAGTTTGTAAGAAGACATAGAAATATGAGAGAGCCAGATGATTCATATTCTATGGTTCTGTTAAAAAAAAAATAAGATAGGCTGGAGTCCTTGTCTAGAAGCTATAAATTAAATTAAATTAAATTAAAAGAAGAAAGAAAACTAGAAAAGATAAAATTAAAATATAATAATAAAAACTTGAAAAATGGGGCAGATGTGGCAAGTTTGGGGGGGATTTGTTGATGTTTATTTGGTTTTTTAACATAGGCATAGTAAATATTGAGAAAGTTAGAAAGGAAATTCCCTTGGCCTAAAAGATACAGGGTGACTCTACCCTTGAAGCATACTCTCATGAGACCGACTGGATATGTTAGTTGTCAAACCCCAAAAGTTCTTTCTTTATTTTATTTATTTATTTATTTATTTATTTATTTATTTATTTTGTTTTGGTTTTTGGGTCACACCTGGCAGTGCTCAGGGGTTACTCCTGAATCTATGCTCAGAAATCGCTCCTGGCAGGCTCGGGAGACCATATGGGATGCCAGGATTCGAACCTCTGTCCTTCTGCATGCAAGGCAAATGCCTTACCTCCATGCAATCTCTCCAGCCCCCCCAATCTTTATGATGCTAGGAAATGTTCTGCTTTGTCACAGTTGTCAAAATCAATCCTCTGTAATTAGAGATATTGGTTTTTGCACAGATCCTAGGATGAAACCTAGAATAGAATCTTGCTTTATGGTTCTAGGAAAAATTCTGCTGAGTGGCAGTTATTGTAGTCAGTCTTCTGTAATTAGTGATCTTGATTTTTGCACAGATACTAAGATAGAGAGTCTTCTAATTTCATTTTCACCTCATAGGTGATGAGGTAGGGCAACCTGTCTTTAGATCAAAATTGTTGCTATTTCCTCATCATTAGGTTGTCATATGAACCTACCCTGGCTTAAGTTGATGCTAGAACAGTATTAGGGCCTTTGGTTCCTGGTCCTGATACAGGAAACTGTGCCATTTCTAATGTCAGAATCTGGGGCTTGGGGTTGGACAATTGATGCCTGATAACTTAGGTCTAATTTAAGTCTTCATGACAAATATTCAGGGTGAAAGGCACCCCTGATTATAAAATTTAAGATTTTTATCATTATTAGATAATAACTAGTTTCTATACATAAGATTTTGCGATTTTAGTGTTAGGAATGTCATTTTTAAAACTTCACTGTCATCTCCAATATTATAAATACAGTTAAATACATCACAGGAAAGATCTGATATAAAATTATGAAAACAAAGATCATATGAAGAAGGGTTAATTTGGGGCAAGAAGACAGACTTATGCTCTTATAACTCTACCTAATAAATGTCACAGTAGGAAACCTTCTCCAGTCCTTCCTTCAAGCCAATCAAAGGACCCAGTTAGTACTCTAATTGCACCACTTGAAGGACAGCTTTGATATTCTAACTCTTAGAGTATTTGAATTACAATTATGGATGATTATAATACTTCAGAATACTAATTTTGTAAAAAAAATTAATAAAAATCATCTTAAACCTCGGAAGATTTAATTTATAAATCCTATTTTGTTATATTTGTATATTTCTTTATTCTCAAGACCATTCTCTTTAAAATGACATTACTATAAAAGTGGGTTACAGGGGCAGTGGAATAACCAAGTCAAAGTGTGATTTGCCTAAGGGCCCCATTTCACAAAGGACCTTAGGTAAACTATTCCCCATCCACAGTCTGAAAATCATAGACTTATCTGTCCTTCAGAAAAATCCACTGACATGAGATTCCATAGCTACCACCATGTAAATGGTCCAACTTCACAACTAATCTGAGAAGAGATGCCAACCTAATAAAACTAACAAATACACCAGACTTCAGTATGAAATTCTTGGACCCCTTCAGAATGGAGGCAAGCCAAAGCTCATCCCAGTTTTATAGATCCTAGACCTCTCGAAATACCTGGCAGCATATATGGCCATATTACTCCTCTAAATTTCACTAATCTGAGAGCCCAGTGGATCATAGTAAATTATATGAAAAATTAACACAGAAGCCCTTAACAAAGCTCAATAAGCATAAACAATAGCACAGAGGACTCAACTAGCAACAAACAACTCAGTGCGTCTTTCCAGCAGTGGCTTTAATACCCCATTGTGAGTTATAATTTATCAAACTTTCCTTTATTAGACTGTATATTTTATAGTTATTTATAATTGTAATTTTTATAATTCCATTAATTTTTGTAGCAAGCAATTAAAAATAATTTGTCTTTCAAGGGGGCAGACTTTGGGGTTGTAGGAAATTGAGACAGTGTCAGAAGGAAAGATCACAGAAGTCTGGGATCAGTGTTGAATACTGGAAACCGAAAACAACTATATTATGAAAAACTTTTGTAAACCATGGTGTTTAAATAAAGTTTAAAAACTATAAGTTATTGTACACAAGTATGAGTTCCTATCCCTAGTAGATAGGAGCTCTCTTTTATATGTAAGATTTCCCCTTTTTTTACTGTGCCTTTGCAGGGAGAAATGGTGCTACATTATATTGTTGGTGCATTTGGGGGTGGACAGAGAAGAAAACAGAAACAGGTCACACACCCAAAAAAGATAAAAATAAGAATAAAAATATGTGCTCACACATGTATATGTAGAACAAACATTTTTTTAAAAATGAATTGACAAAGTATTTAAAGGAACAAAGTGATGCAAATGACTACCTTACTTTTGGGGAAAAGCAAGTAAAGAGGTGGTGTAAACAGGTCTTATACTTATGTTGGAAGTACAGGTTTTCCCATTGTCTTTTGGATTTTTCTTGTGGTGTGTGGGTTCCCAGGTACCTTTCCATCACACCCCCTGAACTTCTTGAGATTGGCAAAAGATTTGCGGCAGGGAGGTCTTGGAAGAGTTCATGCATTGGGGATACTTTTGGAGCTAAGTCCGGTTTTGAAGTAACAGTCCACGTTAGGGGGAGTTGGTAGGGAGGGCCTCGTAGCATGAGTTCGCAGGGGAGTTGGCTGCCTTTTCTTGGAGGGGACGAGGTGTAGGTTTGACTGGATGTCCCTTCGCTTGGGTGCTAGGTACTGATTCGTTGGGGTAGGAGGTCAGTCTTGATGCCTAATGGATTAAAGACTGAGGGTGAAGAGTTTTAATATGGTGGGAGGTCTGGATGGGATTCTCCTACCTTGAAAATATGTCACGCGGACCCAACTTAGACCTCAGGTGATTAGACACCATCCGTCCAGCCTTGAACCCTGAATCCCAGACATAGAAATGACACAGTTCTTCACAACAGCTACAGGAAACAAATCCCATCTGGACAGCCTTAATACTGTTGGGTCACCAACACAAGTGCCAGCTCTAATATGATATCCTGAAAACGAGGAAATGGGAACAACTTGACCTAAGAGCAGGTTATCCTACCTTACCAGCTAACGATAAGACAAAATCAGAAGACTTGTCACCCTTTGATAGGTCCAAAAGCCAAGATCGCGATTTACAGATGACTAGCTGCTAGAACCATGATCAGACTGTATATATCTTGGGACCAATAAAAAAGCCCTAGTCTAGGGTTTGAACTACGACCTGCACAACAACCATGATCCCCAGTTCCAAAGGTCTGGCAGAGACAATTGCAATGGAATGGGGCTTCTGGAAATACAATGAAAGACGCTCTCCTAGGTGCCATCCTAGGATCAGTGCAAAGACCAAGACCACCAACCACAGAAAATGGATTAAAATGACTCTGAGGGAACAGAACTTCTAGAACCACAAAGAAAGACTTCATCATAAGTCCTACTCCTGGACCTGTGCAGATACTGAGATCTCTAGATACAGAGGTCTGATTTTATCACCCAGGATGGAGCAGAAGTCTTTCAAACAACACGAAAGCACCACCGGGAGAGTAAATGAACCTGAACGGAGTCTATAGTTAATCCCATGACAATATACTCCAAGGGTGGAGAAACCCCATATCTCTTAGGCCAAGTAAATTCCTTTTCGAATGACCCCAATATTTACTGTGCCAGTGCAGGAGGGAAAATAAAAAGCAAAAAGCACAAAACATTTTTTATTTCTTATATATTATTTTTTATCTTCATTTATTATTATTATTTTTTATTTCTATTTACCTATCTACTTTTTGTCAATATATTTGTTTTGGTGTGGTTATTGAAGTTGTTCTCCCCATTTATACTTATTTTTTTCTCTTCTTTTCTTTCTATATGTGCTCTGCAACGTTTCTTATCTCAAGACCATGGTTTTTTTGTGGTGCTTATCATTATTATTGGAGTCCTCACTGGGTATTTGACACTTCTTTTTGTACTGCTGGGGTGTTTCACCTTCTTTTTCTCCTTCGTCTCTCAAACTAATAATGAGAGCCTCTAGAAGGATTCCACCCATTTTCGGTGTATTAGACTTTTACCCCAGTTTATTACTTTTCTCTTCTTCAAACAAAACCACATAACTTGAACTATCTAGTCCTGCCTCCCAGTTAGATGGGGAAATAAGGGAGGCACCAACACCAAACAGGTGTAAGACTATTAAGTAGTAAGCTAGGTACAGAGGGGACCACATATTCTAGCAGCCCTGGGGGTGAAGGAGGAGGATTTAGGAGGTAGGACAAAAACGGAGGTGTAGGGAGGACAAATCGGTGATGGGAATCACCCCTTATTTTATGTAAATATGTACATAAAAATATTATTGTCAACAATATGTAAGCCACTATGATCAAAATAAAAATTATATTAAAAAACTATAGTTATTTATTATTGATAATGTTTAATTTATTAATTAGTAAGTAATAAATTGTTATTTTTAATCGTATATAATTAAAGGAATGAAAGAAACTGACCTATGCTAACTTTTTACCTCATGGATACTGTCTTCATTTAAAAACTATATATAAACACTTTAGTCTATTATAATATTTTTCTACAGAGATATGGACTAGAAATTTTGAGGTTATTCTTCAGGTATAATATGGATGAAATAAGTAAATTGTAGATGGAAGCCACAAATGTATGTGTAACTAGAATGGAAAGAATTATAGTTAAGAAAAGAAAAAAGAGGGGCCAGAGAGGTGGTGCAAGTGGTAAGGCATCTGTCTGTCTGCTTTGCCTGCACTAGCCTAGTACAGAGCGTGGTTTATCCAGAGTCTCATATGGTCCCCCAAACCAGGAGCGATTTCTGAGCGTATAGCCAGTAGTAACCCCTGAGCATCACTATGTGTGGCCCCAAAACAAGCAAAAATAAAATAAAAATAAAAACAAAGAAGATAAAAGGATATGATAAATCTTGTTTGAAAAATTAAGTTGGTACACACTAGAAGCCCAAGGGGCAAAGGAGGGGGGATATGGGATGCATGCTGGGAACAGGGGTGGATGGAGGACAACATTGGTGGTGGAAATGCCCCCGATTTGGTGTCATTATGTACCTAAAATACTACTGTGAAAGATTTGTAATCCACTTTGGTAAAAAAAAACTATTAAAAGGAAAAAATATTGAGTTGTTAAAGTGATATGGATGCAACACTTAGACAAATAGAAAAATAATATATATATATATACATACATATATATATATATATATATATCTTAACTCTGCCTGCAAAAAGGTTATGCAGAGACACCCTAGAAAATAAATACACCTAATACTCAAATCTTAGTTTCTAAACATCATTTCCAATGAAAAGAATCAAAACTTGTTAAGAAAAAATGGGGCTAAGTATAGAATATGCAAGATTAGCATGAGGTATTTATAATGGTGTAAGAAAAGACTTTCTTTTCTTCCTTTATTTTAATTTGATTTATATCGAATCACTATAAAATACAAAATTAAAGGTTATTCATGATTTAGTTTTAGGCCTGTGTCACCCTACCCCATCTTCTGCATAACCTTACCTGATGGTAAGACCTGCCCATTTCTCGGAGGGGACATTGGTAGTAACAAAAGGATTACCTCAGGGGTAAGAAGGGAGATTCAAGGATTGATTGATTCGAGGTTGAGAGAGATTGACGAAGAGAGATGGAGGAAGAAGCAGCAGGAGGAGTGCTGGCAGGATGCAGAGTTATGAGACAAGTTTAAGTGCAGGCTATTTATGGAGTTTGCTTAAATGATTAGCCCAAGGTGCTAGGGCCTTGAATAAAGTTGATGTCTCTTGAAACTTGATTGCTGTGATTCTTTTATCAATGCTACCCTGAACCCTCAGACCTGCCAGCTGAAGAGAGTTGGAGGCACATGGCCTGGGCTGGAGGAGAAAAGCCTCTCTCTATCCATCTCACCATCATCCACCTCCATCCAGCACTCCATAATTAATCTGTTTTATTACAGGTCTGCAATTTTTTTTAACACAAATCCCTTCATCAGTGTCCATTTCCTGCTAATAAAGTCCTTATTTTCCTATCTACCCTCTATGGTGGAAATGTTTTCTTTTCCTTGTTTCCTCCCCACCCCTCATACACATTGTGGTTTCTAATACTGTTATTAATAGGGTTTTATGAATATCCCTTTATCTCCTTTAAACACCTTGTCCTCAAGAGTGAGCAATTTCTTTCATCTTTTTTGTAGTGGTACCTTTCCTGGGCTATATACTCCCTCCCCAAGTGGCAACTCCCTAAAAACTCCTTAAAAAGGACAAGTTATTTTCCTATATTTTTTCTGTTGCATTTGGGCATTAGTTATTACCTTATGTTTCTTTACATCCTGCTTATTAGTAAGATCGTTCTGAGTCTTTCCCCACTCTCTCTGACTCATTTTATTCACCATAATACTCTCCAAATCCATTCATGTATAAGCAAATTTCATGATTTCTTTTTCTCTCTTTTTCTCAGTCTTGTTAGTGGTTTATTATCTTGTTTATTTCTTCAAAGAACTAGCTCTTAGTGTCATTAATCCTCTGTATTTTTTATTTCAATGTATTAATTTATACTCTAAGTTTTATTAATTCCTTCTTCCTGCTTGTTTTGGGCTCCTTTTGTTGATGTTTTTCAATTTCTTAAGCTACTCACAGTTCAGACATTCATGTGGTCACTTTTATCCTTCGAGATGCATGTTTTTATAGCTTTAAATTTTCTTTTTAGGGGGCCTCAACGACAGCACAGAGGTAGGGCTTTTGCCTTGCAGGTTGGATGTGCCCAGACAGCAACAGCAACAACAATAAAAGAACTGTTTCCCACTCATTTTGATAGCTCATTTCCTTATCCCCATTTGATTCCTGAAATATTTTGTTTTCCTCTCAGATTCACTGGTTCTTCAGTACTGAGCTCTTTATTTTCCATATGCTTGAGTTTTTGATTAACTTCTATTTTCAGTGCACAATGATTTTAAAAGCTAGTTGATACAGTGTCTTGCCTCTTGATATTATGTAACTATGTTTTGTTGCTCCACATGTATACAGTCTAATATTTTGGGCGGTAGTTGGGTTTTTGTTTTTCGGGCCACAACAGCAGTGCTCAGGGGTTACCCTTGGCTCTACGCTCAGATATCACTGCTAGCAGGCTCAGAGGAAGCTTGGGGACCCTATGCGATACCAAGGATCAAACCTGGGTCCGTTGTATCAGCAATGTGTAAGGCTAACACCCTCGTACTGTTTCTCCAAGCCCAACATGTAGGCTATCTTATGGAATGTCTCATGTACTTTCACCATTTGGGCATAAAAATTATATACATATAAAATCCTTCTGAGCTCTCATAGCCAGTATTTCCTTGTTGAGTTTTATTCTAGTTGACCCACCAAGAGGTGGTAAAGCATTGTTGAAGTCTCCAACTATTAATGTGTTGCTGTCGATGTCTGTCTTCAATTCTATTAGCAGTTATTTTAAGTATTTTCCTCGTCCATCGTTAGATCTCTATATGTTTAGGAGTATAAGTTCTTCCTGGTGTACATAGCCATTGAGCATTAAGAAATGACTCTGTCTCTTAAATTTTTTTTAAAAATCTAGTCACAGTGAAATTACAGTTATTCACAATTGGGTGATGTTTCAATACTGATCCTTTCACCTTTTCCCTCCACCAAGGCATGGCCCCCACGACACACAAAGACACATTCATTTGCCTCCCATCTACCAATCTGCTTCTATAAGAGGTCAATTACCTTGTTCTTGCACTATGCTTTGCAGTACTGGTGCTGGTAAGAATTCATAGAAAACACTTTACCATCTTTTAGCACCACATCTTCTTCCTTGTTGAATGCTTCCACTTCACTACACTTTAGTCATTGCTCCTCCCTGTCCTATTCACCAGTTCCCTTAAGTGGGAACTAAATTCTACTAAATATCAGTTCTTATACTTTTTATTTCCATTGTCTTTGGGCATTCATTATTCCAACATTAGAGAATTGCCATAACTTCTTTATGCCTGAAGTTGATGTTATCTGCTAAAAGTTGAGGTACCTTGTCTTTTTGTGAGAAGCTAGTTGCTTGAAATATTTAAACATTTCACTTTGCTTTTGCCCTTACTGTACCAATGTTTATTTTAGGTAGGAGGTTGAATTTGATTTTCTCATCTAACCTGCCAGTCTGTCTCTCTTAATGATTGTATTTAGGCTGTTGACACTAAGTAAGATTATTATCATAGGTTTTGTGCCACCTTCCTGTAGATATTTGGCATATTTGTGAGATCTGCTTTGTCTTAAAGTAGTCCCTTCAGTTCTTCTTGCAAAGGTTGTTTCAAGTCTATGAAATTGCTGAGCTGTTGTTTATGTTTGAAGTCCTGTATATATTGTTTATTCAAATCTGAAAGTCTGACTGGATATTCTTGGTGAGGATTTCATTTTATTAACAATACAAACTGCATCTGACCATTGCCTTTGGTCCACAGGTTGTTACAGAATAAATATGTTGTCAATTGAGAGGCAGAGAAATATTACAGCAGCTAGCACACTTACCTTACATTTGGCCAACTTTCATTTGATCTCCAACATCCCATATGGTCCTGCAAACCTAGCCAAGATTGATTCCTGAGCAGAGAGCCATAAGTCAACACTGAACACAGCCAGCTATGGCCCAAACACATAAACAAATAAACAAAAACTGTAAATCGTTAGGATGATTTTTTTAGATGTGATCTATTCATAGTTATCGTTGCTTTCAGTATTCTATCTCTATGACATTTGTTATTTGTCGTGTTCTTTAGGATCTTAGAGTTGGGGTTTTATTTGTTTTAATTGTTGGTATCTTTTATCTGGTACTATTCAGACCTCTTGAATCGGCGTGCATGATGAGTCTGGATATTCTCTGAGATGATTTCTTTGATTATTGCCTTTTCATTTGAATTGACTTCCTGTGTTTGTGGACCCCCAAAACTTAATACATTTCTCTTTAATTTATACTAGAATTTTTTTTTCCTGTTGTTGATTTGAAGCTTTCCCCCATCTTCTGCTGTTTGGTGAAGGTTTTCTGCATCTTATCTTGCGTATACTGGTCTATCCTCATCTACTGTTACTTTGCTCGTGAGACTTCCAGTGAATTTTTCGTGCCATCTAACAAATTCTTTAATTCTATCATTTCTACTAAAGTTTTTTCATTAATGCTCTCACATCCTTTTGTATTTTGTTTATTTATTCCATTATTTCACTAAACTCTTAACTTAATTGTCCTTCAAATTTCCTTTCCAAAATTCTAATTTGAAAGGTTTTATAGCCATTATTACTTTTTTGAGTCCACAATGTTACCATTTTCATTTATTAAAAATGGTGGCTATCTACATTAGTTTTCCATTATGTATTTTGTAGTATCTAAGTTGAAATGGTGGTTTTCAAATTTAGCTCTGAACAGAGTTCCAATGTGTTGCTTTCTCTTGGGATGATGCTGGAAAGGGACATAGCCAGGTACTTTGAGGGAGACAAAATTTGGCTTTTGAAAAGTGTTTCCTTTTTCCTTTCTTCCTGCCTACCATCCTCCTTTCCTTATTTTTTTCTCCCTCCCTTCTTTTCTCTCTCCTTCCTTCTTTGTATCCTTCCCCCTCTTCCTTCTATCTTTCCTCTCTCCTTCCCTCCTTTACTCTCTTCTTCTCTTCCTCCCTCCCACTCTTCTCCCACCCTTCCTTCAGTCCTACTTCTTGGATTAAGTTCTCTAGTTCCAACCCTGAACACTGGGGATATGGGTCTGAATTCTGAGGGTACTCTGCAAAATAATCAAACACACACTTAGAGAAAGAAAAGACTTTTAAATATTTCTCACTTTACCCTAACTCCAATCCGCAGACCACCACTCTAGCAGCCAGTTCGTTGAGCTTCAGAAATAAAAGACCTCCTTCTCTTCCGCCCTAGCCTTTTATCTATGGGAAAACGTCACATCTAGAAGATTGGCAGTTTCACTACCAATCAGAGGAACTGCATTTAGAGAATAACGTCCAATGAAACAATGTGGATGTTGATTGACATAGACAAATCCCATAATCTCACACCTTCCCCCGTTCTTCCCTTCATTCCTCTCTCACTTTCTTCCTTTCATCATTCTTTTTTCTCCCTTTGTCTCTTGCCCTTTTTCTTTCTTAAACTCTTTCCCTCTTCCTTTCTTCCTTTTTTCTTTCTTTTCTTTCCTTCTTTTTTTCTTATTGAGGTCCAATGTCTTACAATACTGTTAATTATAACTTTTATATTTGCAACACCACACCCATAACCTGACTGTTCACTTTCTTTTATCCCAAGGATGCCTCTAATACCAGCCCCTCCCAGATATTTTACCTAGAAAAAATTTCAATGACAATGCCTTTGGTATTTATTGTTCCCTTAAATTTTTATATCTCATTTATGAGAGTGACTTTTTTATTTTTTTATTTTGAATTTCGCACCATGCACAGGGCTCTGCACTCAGGAATCACTCCTAGTGGGCTCCAATATGGTAATGTTGGATCTGATGATTGATCCTGGGTAGCTGTGTACAAGGCAAATGGCCTACCTTCTTTATTATTATTCTGTCCTTATCTTTTATTTTTATTGTGGGATTATTTATAGAAAAATAAAGTTAAATCCTTAAATTCCACTAATTCATAAGTCATTTTGAATAAAGTAAAGTGAATGAATACTGAAATAGACAAAGATAAAATATTTCCTGCAATATGTAATTTAGTTTAAATGATCATATTGATGTCAATCAATATTTTAAATAATATCATGCATCTATGAATAAGATGTTAGCACCATAGAACACTGAAAAAAGCTATATGATTCAACTACACTGATTCAAATATTGATTCTTTGTATTTTTTGAGTTGTGTATTGGTCCATTTTTGTAGTGTCTCCTATTGGTATAGAGATTAGTGCCAGAACTTGAATATGCCTTGCAATTCAAACGCATTGATTCAGGGGTCCAATCAATGGTGGTGGGGAGTGGTTAGCATATATAAAACATATACAAAGAATCTGTCCCTGACTCAAATTCTATTTTGCAGTCTATTCTTTTATAACAAGCTAAAATTATATTTAAAAGGAAATATTTTTCCTTGGGAGAGGAGCAAGCCGAATCCCCACCCTATGTAAGCCTCACCTCCTACATGCACATTTCGTTCCACCCTTTACTTCCAAAGTAAACCCAATAGTCACACCCACATTCCACAACCATTGTCATGTAAATTTATTGGCACAGGTCACAGATCTGTAGTTTCTTCAAATTCATCATCACTGACACCCAGTAGGAGCATACTAAATTTGATGGAAAAACAGCAGAGATACCAACTAAACTCAACACAAAATAAAACACAGATCGCTCAAATAGCAACAAACAGCTTAGAGAATTACTTAATGACTGCATTTTGAAATATAACAATTTTTACTAATTTTCTTTCACTGAATTATTTTTGAAAGATTTATTACAATTTAATTTTAACAAGGAATATAAAATAAATTATTTTTGTTCTGCTAAAGGGGCAGACTCTAATAGTGGTGGGAAACTGAGGAAAATGGTGCAAAGAATGTTACTCTGGTGGTAGGATGGGTGTTGGAATAGTGAATGCCAAAAACAACTATATTATGAACAGCTTGTAAACCACAGTATTTAAATAAAATTAAAAAGTGTTTTTACATCTCCAATATTAGTATGATAATGTTTTTGTTATTTGCTGATTTGAGAAAATGCTTGCTGTTTTCAACAATGATTTTTCTTTGTGTATTTAAATTTTTTCTAATAGAAAAAAATCTATCTCTACTTACTCTCCCAATGGTTTTTAGAGCTTACACAAATCTTTAACATTAATAAAATCATATGATGCTATGTTAATAATGTCACAGTTAATATAAAAACTCAACTCTTTTAGTAGAATTAAATGCCATAGATTTTCTCAGTTCCTTTCTAACTATTTTGAGTTAACAGATTGCTATTTAGTTATCTAGTGGCATAGTATCTGAGAAATTTAAAGGAACTGCTACAAGAACCTAATTAATCCTTACAAAGTTGAGATAATCTGATTCATTAAAGAACAATGTGTGTCTGGCACTGAACTAGAAATTTTTAATTACCATTTTGTACTTTACCGATAACTTGGCCTTGAGTGAAAAAACTGCTCCTAAGTTATGCAGCAAAACATTTAAGTACGGATAGGTAGGAAATATAGGGAATTATTGTAAGTGGCCTATATTTTAAAAATCTACTTTTACCATTTGAAATTATTTTTTCTAGTGTCCAAAGAAAGTAATTTAAATAGCAACTCTTCATCCTACCTCTTTCAACTATAAAGATATACTTTTATTTAATATTAGTAACTAGTAGAAAATATTTATATTGTCACTTAAGCCATTTAATTTCAATTTGAAATTTTTTTCTAATCCAAATGCTTCCATTACCTGCTTCCACCTGTTTTTATTAAAATATTTCCATTTTCGCAAGAAAGTTTCTGTTTTAAAAGATTTTTATTTCGTTTTTTATAACTGTTAATAATGCATTTTAAATAGAAATAACTCCCATTTTTCGAAGATAACTCATAAAGTAATTTGTATATTTTGCGGAGAAAAGAAGAAATTTCTTTTTTATATAACATGAATAGTTACATGTAAAATGTACAGCAAATTTCTTAAGAACCTTTTTAGAAATTATTCATCTTGCAGATATTTTTACATGTCTCATATTCATAAATGTTCTCTAAATGAACATTTATGTGCAAAGATAATACTCTCTAGGCCATCCATACTAATTATTTAATAAAAGGGTTTATTATTACTCAATATTCTATTAGTTACACTGTTCTTTTAACTTTTTTTGGGGGGGGAGTCACAACTGGCAGCTCTCAGGGGTTACTCCTGGTTTTACGCTCAGAAATTGCTCCTGGTAGGTTCGCGGAACCATATGAGATGCCAGGATTCGAAACACTGATCTTCTGCATGCCTTACCTCCATGCTATCTCTTTGGCCCCTATACTGTACATTTAATCTAAAAAATGTTTGGTGGGAAAAGATGGAAACTTTTTCATAGTATTATGAGATCACTAAAATTTTTAATATCTAAAAGTAATTCCAAATATGAAAGATGATAGAAACTGGTTTTGAGGTACATAGTTCTATGAATTAATCAGTGCTTATTAAATGCAGATATGCTTGAAGTATAACAACAGTTTCATTTTCTTCCCCCAATATTTTTTGATAGGAAAGAGTAATAGCTATTGAATTTTTCTTTTATTTTTTAATTTATTTAAGGATAAAGCATTACATAGTTGACATAACTGATAAAGATACATTTTTAGGAAGACCAGAAGCAAATGTTTTAAAAAGATAGAAAATCGAAAGAAAAACAAAAGAGATGAAGAGAAAGGAAAGAACATTTTTGACAACTATTGACTCACAATGAACTCATTGAAGCACCAGTAGAAAGTTTAAACTCTTTTTTTTTTTTTTTTTGGTTTTTGGGCCACACCCATTTTGACGCTCAGGGGTTAATCCTGGCTATGTGCTCAGAAATCGCTCCTGGCTTGGGGGGACCATATGGGACATCAGGGGGATGGATGGGGGATCGAACCGTGGTTCGTCCTTCGCTAGCGCTTGCAAGGCAGACACCTTACCTCTAGCGCCACCTCTCCTGCCCCAATTAATTTTTTAAAGGATAAGAGTTAAAAAATATACAGCAGTAACTGTGAGAGAGTGGCAATTGTGTTTTTTGCATAGGCCCAGCAAAATATGGGTAAAATGGAAAAAAAGAAGCCTTGTCCTAAATACAAAGAGACCTTATCTCTGAAGTTCTCTGGTGTAAGACTGACTCTGGGATCCAGACATACTAGGTTGTCCAACCCCTGATTCATTCTCAGTGGTCATGGTGAATTTTTTTTTCACACATTAGCTGTTGTTGTTATCCAGTTTCTGCCACTGAAGATTCTGGTTTCTGTGCCAGAGGATTCTGGTTTCTGTGTTTCATTGAAGTCAGGATGTGGAGCATCCTCCAGTTTCACCTCCCAATCAGATCCTGCCCTGCAAGCAAGTTGCTGCTCTCGCAGAGTCATCTGGGTGTCAAGTGGACACTTCTTGGAGTAAAGTTGATGCCAGGGTAGTGACAGGTTCTCCCCTGGTAGAGATTTGCCACCTGGTGATGTAGACAATTGTGGTTGTTTCCATAGATGGTCAATGATTCAGGGGTGTATGGGCAATGCCCATTCTTTGGAGGCCTGAGCCATGTCATTATGCCAGTGTTCAGGGTATAAGGCCTGACTCCATTACAAAATTTGTGTTCCTATCTCTATTAGATAATAACTTGTTTGCATATGTAATATTTTCTCATTTTAATGTGCCTATGCAAAAGAGAAACAATGCCACAATGTATTATTGGTGCCTCTGGGTAGTTGAGGGAACAAGTCCAATAATCCCCTTAACTTGGTTCTATCATGAATTCTAAAGCAAAAGACTCTTCTACCATAATTACTTGTTGAACAGAACCACGAAGAAAGAAAACAAACAAACATAAAACAATGGGCAATATGTCACTGTTTAAGGAGATATTCAATAAAAGTTATAGCAGTGAAGGAAATACATCTAGGATATTCAAAGGAGCTATGCATGTCCTTTTTATGTCATTAGAAATAGTCAGGGGGAGGGTGCTGAACACTGGACGCCACTTTGGTATGTGATTTGGCCTTCTGAAGTCTGCAAAATGACTCCTAGCAGTTCCATATGGGGAAATGCCTTTGAGTGGGAATTAATCAGAAACTTAGTATGGTAGCAAAAACTCCCAGCTCCCAGGAAGGAAAGAGATCCTTCAAGAGCTGGAAGCTCGAATGTTCAAAGCCCCCACCCAAACCCCTCGTGGGGACCCACCTCACTGGCTTCCCCGGTGTCTGGCCCAGGGGTAGCTCTGGAGTTCTAGAGGAAGTAGGTGGAAGGGTGCTAGGGTGACCCAAGCCCTGCAACCCTCCTAGGCCTGGCTAAAAAGGCCTTTGGCATGCCAGAGGCCCACCAAACCCCATGCTGGCAAAAACTCTTGGTTCCCAGTGAATTTATTTCTTATTAAATCTTTCTCTATACTAAAGTAATGTAGTTTCAATTAAACAGATAGACATATGTTTGTATAGAGAAATTGAGTTTCCAGTATTTCACCATAAGCTGGTAAGAGAATAGCTGAAACTTCTGTGGCCAATTTCTATTAATAAGATCATCTGAATCTTCAGCTTTCAGCCAAAGTAAAATTTCAAAGACTGAATTTACCCTGAGTTCAAAGACATGAAATAACAAAACTATTAGATTAAGATACTGAATATTAAATGTACATTATATAATTAAAAAATAAAGAAAGATATTTATGTGAGACAGAAAATAAATGAGACTTGTAAACATCTTAGCATACTGCCTTAAGGGAATTCCAAGTCAATCAGGGTTCGGACGAGAGAAATGGGAGAGACTGATCTGAAGAACTGGATGCTGAGGTCCAAAGTAGGTAAATATGTGTTAATATGACTATATCATTAAAAGAAGAGAACTATAGCCTAATACCTTATGATCAGGTAGAATATCCCCACTGTCTTTAGCAGAATATTCCCCAGTGAGAGCATTTTAGAAGTCAAAAGTTTTTCAGAATCATCCAATGAGTTAGTATTCAAACATCCAAGTAAGTACCTATTCAGTCATAGTCAGACTAGAAAAACAATTTAATGCATATAGCAATTCAGAAATCCCTTATCTCAATAGTGAGAATAATAGAGGCTGTGTATTTTTTGTGGATCACTTAACAAGAGATAAAAACAAGACACTAAGGTGTCTAACTTAACTGCATACCAGAATGATAAAATTTAGAATATTTATGGGAATACCAAAATATCTACTCAGCAAGTCAATCCACATGGTCTGGCACTCAATCAACGATTTTCAGACATGCAATGAAGCAAGAAGACATGAGCTATATTGAGGAGAATAATCAATCAATCGAAACTGACTTAAAACTGACAAAAGTGTTAGAATTAGCAGACTCAAGGACATAAACACAGTTATTATCCTTGGAATACATATGCCTAAAAAGTTAAAGAGAGATGCTGGAAATATGAGAACAATGTCTGAAATCAGAATTTGAGCACTGAAGAAACAGCAATAAAAACTACTGAGAACTTCAAACAGAAAAGTTAATTTTAAAAAAGTACACCAGTAGTTAGTTGTAGGACAATTTCAGACATTTTAAATATGTAACTTAATTTCTGAAATGGTGAAAAAAAAAGGCTACAATAAAAATAAATTAAGGTAAATGTGACCAAAACTTTTAAAATCTCATAAAACTTAAATATCCACATTTCAAGAAGCCAAATACTAAAAGAAGTAAAGGAAACTACACAATCACATTGCTAATAGCTTGGAACTGGTTATAAAGAGGAATTTTTAAAAAATATCCAGAGGACAAAATACTTATCATAGACAAATAAAAATAAGGTATAGATCTCTCAGTTGAAAAACTCAGTAAAGCAACATTTTTAGGGTTTTTATTTTTTGGTTATCCTTTATTTGAATAAGTATTCATTATCAAAAGTTTTATTTTTTGTATATTTAGAGTAAAATTCACATATTACAATTGTTTTGAGAGTGCTTTTACCATAGGTACTAAGTTATAATAATTTTCTATCTTAAGCAATTGTTTTTATTGTAGTAACATGGTTGCAATAGTGTTAATGTTAATACTTTCCATATCAAGCAGCTTTCATTAAAAATAAAGTAATGATAGCTAGGGGTGTATATTGCATGCTGACTAAGAGATCAATGGATCAATAGGGCTTAACTCTTATTAACAAATCGTGCAATAGCAACATTTATAAAGAAAATGTTAACAGAAAGTAAGGAGAAACACTAATGGTCAAACAATATTAGTGGGACAAATCACAAAAATATCTTAAAAAAGAAAGACCCTGAGGCAAGAGAGATAGTGGTAGGGCATTTGTCTTGCACGCAGCTGAGTCAGGATGGATGGTGGTTCGAATTCCTGCATCCTATAGGGTCTCTCGAGCCTTCCCGGAGCGATTTCTGAGCACAAAGCCAGGAATAACCCCTGAGCACCAACACTGGGTGTGACCCAAAATACAAACAAACAAACAAACAAGATCCTTAAACTGCAACTAATAGAGATGAATTTGGAATTCCACCCCAAAAAGTCAAATGCACTTTCTTATATTTTTTACTAGTGAACATGGAATATATTCAAGATCACAGTCTGAGTGCACAATTTAATTGATTGTCTATAAAGTCACAAAAATAGATAACTTATCATGTGTTTTTAGATCACAATTTCATGAACATAGAAATTTACCATAAAATAAAGGAGGGAAAATTCTAACATTTGGAAATTCGACGAAATATATTTTTAATTTATCTCCTTCCTTCCTTCCTTCCTTCCTTCCTTCCTTCCTTCCTTCCTTCCTTCCTTCCTTCCTTCCTTCCTTCCTTCCTTCCTTCCTTCCTTCCTTCCTTCCTTCCTTCCTTCCTTCCTTCCTTCCTTCCTTCCTTCCTTCCTTCCTCCCTCCCTCCCTCTCCCTCCCTCCCTCCCTCCCTCCCTCCCTCCCTCCCTCCCTCCTTCTCTTCTTTCTTTCTTTCTTTCTTTCTTTCTTTCTTTCTTTCTTTCTTATCTTTCTTTCTTTCTTTCTTTCTTTCTTTCTTTCTTTCTTTCTTTCTTTCTTTCTTTCTTTTCTTTCTTTCTTTCTTTCTTTCTTTCTTTCTTTCTTTCTTTCTTTCTTTCTTTCTTTCTTTCTTTCTTTCTTTTCTTCCTTTCTTTCTTTCTTTCTTTCTTTCTTTCTTTCTTTCTTTCTTTCTTTCTTTCTTTCATTACATGATTACAAAGATGTTTGTGGTTAGGTTTCAGTCATATAAAAGTACACCCCCTTCACTAGTGCAACCTTCCCACCACCAATGCCCTCCATCTCCCTCCTTCCCAACCCTTTGCCTGTATTCCAGACAGGCATTCTTTTTCTCTCACTCGCTAGGTTTGTCATGATAGTTGTTGGTGTAATTATTCCTCTAACTGCACTAATCAATCTCTGTGGTAAGCTCCATATCATAGGCAGGTCCTGTCAAACCTCATTTCTATTGTATCTGAGAAGTCTTGAAATTTTCTTATATATGGATGAACATGGAAACTATTATGCTGAGTGAAATGAGTCAGAGGAAGAGAGAGAGAGACACACACACATAATAGTCTCACCATCTGTGGGGTTTAAGAAAAATTAACGGGCCCGGAGAGATAGCACAGTGGTGTTTGCCTTGCAAGCAGCCAATCCAGGACCAAAGGTGGTTGGTTCGAATCCCGGTGTCCCATATGGTCCCCCGTGCCTGCCAGGAGCTATTTCTGAGCAGACAGCCAGGAGTAACCCCTGAGCACCGCCGGGTGTGACCCAAAAACCAAAAAAAAAAAAAAAAAGAAAAATTAACAAAATATTTTTAAATAACTGTTGTTTAAAAAAATCAAAGGAGTAATAAAAAAGGTTACCTCCAAAAAATTAAAATTAAGTAGATAGTGGACCAGAGCTGATTAAACATATGCATACAATCCACGTGTACAATGACAGGTAAATAAATACCTGATGATCTCACTCAGGTCACTCAGGGAAACAAAAAAGTGAATAGACAGTATTGAATTGCCCTGGATTACAAAATTTAGACTGTCAATCTGGAAGACAGGTGGGTGGGTATGAGGCTGGGCTAAGAAGGCTGATCTGGGAGGAGATATGAAGAGGTGGACTCATAGTAATATAAGGAGATTAGTGTTTTGTTTTGTTTTGAAACAAAGACCTGGTTTACTGAAAAGTGAAAGTAAAATAGATGGCTTTAGTTTTTTTTTGGTTTTGGGCCACACCCAGTGGCCCTCAGCGGTTACTCCTGGCTCTGTGCTCAGAAATTGCTCCTGGCAGGTTCTGGGAACCATATAAAATACATGGGATTGAAGCTGGGTCTGTCCCTGGTTGGCAGCGTGCAAGGCAAACGCCCTATCACTGTGCTTTCATTGCAGCCCAACATTGATAAATTTTTATTTTGCCTTTTTTTTTTGTGGTTTTTGGGTCACACCCGACAGTGCTCAGGGGAAACTCCTGGCTCCATGCTCAGAAATTGCTCCTGGCAAGCACGGGGACAACATGAGAAGCTGGACTCAAACTGATGACCTTCTGCATGAAAGGCAAATGCCTTACCTCCATGCTATCTCTCTGGCTCCATTGATGGATTTTTAAAGACACTTTGCCAATGAAGAAATGTGTTAACTATATATCAAATCATAAATGTTAACAATATTTAATAAACATGTTACTAAACTATAATGATAATTTCATTGTTAGTGATATTAGTGTACAAATTTACTGCCTAGAATTTAGTATTTACCAACCATATTGTTCAATAAAATGAATATAACATGTATTTCATATTTATCAAGATTCATTTCATTAAAGCTGGAGAAATAAAGGATTATTTAGAGGAAAACTACACTGAAATTAGAAATAACATAAATAATATCTGACAGGAGATTAAAAAATGAGACTAGATAAAAAAAACATGCATCAATACGAAGAGTATTAGGAATGTACATGATGCAAAAGTAAAAACTTTTTCTTGCATTTTACATATCTACAAAGAATAATTAATTGTATTATAAAATCACTATATATTTTGTACTATTTGTATAAATAAAATAAATAAAAAATGGCAAAAAGTCAATAATGGCTATTAAGTTGAGGGAAACATTAAAACAAATACAAAGAAAAAGAATGTAGATCAAAGAAAACAGAAGAGAACAGAGGATAATAGGATTGCACTGGCTAAATAAACACTGTACTAAATGTAATAAATCCAGGTATTCAACTAAGAAAATAAGATTGTAAGATTGGATATAACCAGAAGAGCCAAGTGAGTAATGTCTGTGATAAATTCATTTACAATTTAAATATACAAAAGAGACATTATGCTAATGCATTTTAAAGTTAGCCAGAGCAACCATACTAATATTGGACAAAGTAGGCTTTAAGACAATTAATATTATCACAAGCAAATACTTTTTAGATTTTATTTTTAAATATTAAATACATCTATTTAGCATAAATATAATAATCTTAAAAACTGTATGTCAGGGCTGGAGCAGTGGCACAAGTGGTAAGGCATCTGCTTTGCCCATGCTAGCCTAGAATGGATCGTGGTTCAATCCCCTGGTGTCCCATATGGTCCCCCAAGCCAGGAGTGATTTCTGAGTGCATAGCTGGGAGTAAGCCTGAGTGTGGCCTGAAAACAAACAAAAAACTGTATGGCAACAAAATTTCAAAATACATAAAATTTAAACTACTAAATACTTCACTATTTTAATCACTATACTTCTCCTTTAAAGATAAAATTAACAGATAAAAAATCAGTTACTAGGGGGCGGCGAGGTGGCGCTAGAGGTAAGGTGTCTGCCTTGCAAGCGCTAGCCAAGGAAGGACCGCGGTTCGATCCCCTGGCATCCCATACGGTCCCCCCAAGCCAGGGGCAATTTCTGAGCACTTAGCCAGGAGTAACCCCTGAGGACCAAATGGGTGTGGCCTGAAAAACCAAAAAAGAAAAAAAAAGAAAAAAAATCAGTTATTAAATATTTTAGCAATGTATTTAATGCACTTAATTATTGGGCATTGCTATGATAGGTTATCTTATAATAATAAAGTTGCATTGTTGCAAGGCACAATGGAAAGTTTATAAATATATGCTATGCTCTGGATAATAAGAATAATAGAATAGTGTGTTATCTTACCGCAATAGTATTTAATGATAAAATAATAATATAGTTTTGGCAAATTTTTAAAAATTTTATAAGATGTAGTTATTTTTATGTAACTAATGGGTTATACAGAATCCTAAAATAAAATTATAAAATAATTCAGGTTAAAATAAAAACTGAAATGGCAGAAAATCTAGGAAGTCACTGAAACAGTATTTAAGGGAAAATGTAGATGACTAAATACTAGTATTAGATAAGGTCACAAATCCCTAACATCATCAAAATGGCAATGCTCCCCAAAGAATGGTACAGATTTAATGTGATTCCTCTAAAGATACCCATGACATTCTTCAAAGAAGTGGATCAAACACTTCTGAAATTCATTTGGAACAATAAATACCCTCGGATAGCTAAAGCAATCCTTGGGGAAAGGAATATGGAGGCATTACTTTCCCCAGTTTTAAACTGTATTACAACAACAGTTATCACTGATAGACCTTTACAAGAAAAAAAAAAACATAATCCCATCAAAAAATGGGGAGAAGAAATGTCAAAGAAGAAATACAAATGGCAAAAATGCACATGAAAAAGTGCTCCACATCACTAATCATGAGGGAAATGCAAATCAACACAACTATGAGGTATCATCTCACACCACAGAGATTGGCACACATCACAAAGAACGGCAATAAGCAGTGCTGGTGGGGATGTGGAGGAAAAGGAACTCTTAATCACTGCTGTTGGGAATGCCGTCTAGTTCAACCTTTCTGGAAAGCAAATGGAGATTCCTCCAAAACCTTGAAATTGAGCTCCCATACGATCCAGCTATGCCACTCCTAGGAATATACCGTAGGAACATAAAAATACAATACAAAAATCCCTTCCTAACAATAGGTGTTGCAACGCTATTTACAATAACCAGACTCTGGAAACAACCAAGATGCCCTTCAACAGATGAATGGCTAAAGAAACTGTGGTACATATACACAATAGAATATTATGCAGCCATCAGGAGAGATGAAGTCATGAAATTTTCCTATACATAAATGTACATAGAATCTATTATGCTGAGTGAAATAAGTCTGAAGGAGAGAGATAGAAACAGAATAGTCTCACTGATCTATGAGTTTTAAGAAAAATAAAAGACAGTTTTGCAGTAATTCTCAGACAAAAAAGAGGAAGGCTGGAAGGTCCAGTTCACTACATGAAGCTCACCACAAAGAGTGATGAGCGTTGTTAGAGAAATAACTACATTGAGCTCTATCATAAAAATGTAAATAAAAGACAGAAGTAGAAGCCTGTCTAGAGTACAAGGGGGGGGGTAGGGTGAAGAGGAGGGAGCTCTGGGACATTGGTAATGGGAATGTTGCACTGGTGAAGGGGGTGTTCTTTGCATGACTGAAACCCAACTACAATCATATTTATAATCAAGCTGCTTAAATAAAGATATAAAAAAAATATCCAAAAGGTTGAGCCAGAGCAATAGCATAGCTTTAGTGCATTTGCCTTGCATGCAAACAACCCAGGAAAGACAGGGGCTCCATCCCTTGAGCCTGCCAGGAACCATTTCTAAGCACAGAGCTAAGAGTAACCCATGAGCACCGCCGAGTGTGGCCCAACAAACAAACAAAATTAATAATAATAATAATGAAAAATAAATGAAATAAAAAAATTCAAAAGAAAATGTTAATAAATTAAATGTTGCTGATTAAATTAAAATTCGAAACAAAAGGGGTTGGAGTGATAGCTGTAAGATGTTTGTTTTGCATGCTGCTCACCCAGGATGGATTCTTGCAGTCATCCTTGATGCAATTTTTATTTATTTTTATTTACTGGCATGCACTTTCTTCCACAACTTGTTCTCAAATTGTTCTCAAATTTATTCTCCACCATGACACTCCCCCTGTCCCCCTTCTTCTGCCAATCCTGAGTTTCCAGCATAATAATTCCACTTGGACTATCGAAGACTGTTTAAGTAGTTTCTTATACCCAGTTTGTCTTTTCTTTAATCTGTTACTTATCCCAGTTTGAGTCTTAAAAGCATAAAAATAAAGGCAAAATGGTTTATTGTTGCTTAGGACCCTTTAATAGCATTCTGATACTTCTAGAACAAAGTTTAGAAAACTTAAATGGCTTATAAGAACTTGCATATAATGAATGGTCATCTACTATTATTTCATCTTCTTATGTGGCTTACTTCTTTTTATTTTCTTCAGGAGTTATCAGGAACTACACCCACCTAAATACTCAAGGGTTCCTATTGCAGTTCTTGCTGGACCATGTAGTTTGGTAATTGAATGTGGTGGAGTTTCTGCATGTAAATGATAGAGATATCTCCCAACCACATATTCTCTGAATTTTTTTATGAAACTATAAAGTTTAATATATTTGAATTTATAAACTTTATTAGGGTATTAATAAATATCTGGTTTAATTGGCCCTCAAATAGACTCGTGCCTGGTCTAAAGTCCCACTTCATTGTGTATTTCACAAGGTCATATGCACTCAAATTTGAGATCTCAATTAAAATGTTATAACCTTGGCTCTTTTCAGAGACTCACATCTCTTTATATAAAATATCATACATAGAGATGCAATATTATGTGGCCACATTCTTAGGTAAATCGAAATCCAAAAATGAGAGTAAACATCAAATCATTTTTATAGCTATGACCCTATTATCTAGCTCAGAAAAAACCTATAATAAAAACATGAAAATATTAAAAGGGGACAGGGCAAGATGAGGATTAGAGTACATTCTTTTCATGCAGCAAGCTTGGATTTAATCTATCTAGTAACGTGTGGACAATAAACACTGCTGTTTGTAGCCCCAAAAGAACAGAACATGGAGCAGAGCAATAAAACAGCGATAGGGTGTTTGCCTTGCATGTGAAAGACCCAGGATGGACCTCGGTTTAATCTCCAGTTTCCCATATGGTCCCCCAAGCTTGCCAGGAGTGATTTCTGCTTGCAGAGCCAGGAGTAATTCCTGAGAATAGCCTGGTATGGAATCCCCACAAAAAGAATAGAACAAAACAATAAAATGAATATGTAAATGAATGAATGAGTCCTCTCCATACACCTAGAGATTATTGGCTTCCTATAACGTTTTTTTGAGATGAATCAAACCCTTCCCCATATATAGATTGGTAATTTGTTAATGATGCTGGTGATATTGGATCCTGGACAGTTTTGCATTTTGGCAACATCACCCAGGTCACTTTAGGGTGGGGCAGAAAGTAGAGAATGAGGAATGTACGAAATAAAACCTCCAGGAGCAATTGAAGTGAGATAACTTTTATTACCAAGGAAAAAGTAATATTCAGATATACAGCCAATAGGGAAAACAGGATTTACCTGCAAGATGGAAGATTGAACAAAGAAAGAAAATGTCCTTATTCTGCAGATGTATGTGCAGCATACAGGTCTGGGGACATGACCTATGTGACTGAGTGAACATGAGAAGGTAGGCTTCGTTGTGACAGTCAGATGTTTGCTCTAACAAACATCTCTCTCCCCCCACAGCTGGAGTAGGGATTTCTCAGCTTACAAGAGCCTCCTATCTTGAGACTCAGTTCATAGGCAGGAAAGTCTGCCCTATTAGCAATCTATTTTTTTTCCTTTACTTAAGCACCATGATTACATACATGATTGTAGTTGAGTTTCATCATAAAAAGAACATCCCTCTTTACCAGTGCAACCTTCCCACCACCATTGCCCTCCCCCCCCATCTCCCTCTTTCCCAACCTTTTGCCTGTATTCGAGACAGGCATTCTACTTCTCTCACTCATTAACATTGTCATGATAGTTAGTGTAGTCATCTCTTTAAACTCACTACTCTAAAAGCTGGAGTGGCCATATTGGTATCTGATGACATAAACTCTAGACTCAGAAAAGCTATTAGTGACAAAGATGAACATTTTGTACTAATCAAGGTATAGATACAACAGGAAAAAATCACACTCCTAAACATATACACACCCAATAAGGACCAGAAAAATATTTAATACAATTGTTGACAAACCTGTTAGCAATCTCAACCAATCCAAATCTATCTCCGAAGGGCCCTTTCTACAGTAATTAGCATTAAAATCTTCACATTGTCACTGCATACTATGGATTAAAAAGTTTTTAGAAGAGTAACCTACAATAATTTCTTTTTCTTACTATTTATTGGTTCCAAACAATGCCAACTCTCATTGTTCTCATTTGGAATGTCTAGTTATGAGATTAAAATATTAGCAGACTTCTAAAAGGTCAATGCTAGTTAGTATAATTTATTTTCCTGGTGGACGAAATCAACTTTCCTTTGGCCAAATTGAAGGATTTTGTTATGACAAATATAATTGTGATAGCTAAACTGTTATCACCAAGTATATAAAAGAAAGAATACACACTATTAATAGGAGCAGTGTGATGAATACAGACTAATAGAGGGCCTTTGATCTTCATTTTTTTTAATACTAAGTAAGACATTTGGACATTAGAAGGATGACATTTAAGACTAACTTTTTCTCTCTCACACAGTTTTGTAGAACTAACTAAACACTTTAAAATATTTTATGCCTTTTTGAGTAATCCCTTTAATCTAGGATAACAGTGATGCCTGAAAATTGGACCCATGTGCCATCTCTCCTGATGTCTGTTTCACTGGCCAACTGAAGGAAAAATAAATGAAATTAACTCCACAGAAGAATATATGCCAAGTTCCAGGACATAAATTGGAGGGCATCCAAGTGCAGGGCTTAAACTGTATCCTAACATCCAGGCCAAATCAGCAAAATTATTTGCACAGAAATTCAATTATAAAAAAGAAGAATGAGCACAGGCAGATATGTAAATTATAAGGTACTTAATAGTGGAAGCTAGAAGTAGTACGAGTGAAAAATTATATCAATGTGCATAAGTTTACATTTTTCATAAATGTTATGATACCTATCTATATATCTATATCTATATATCTATATATCTTTTTATTAATAAAATAGGAGTTCATCTTGAAACTAAACTATCAAATGGAATTGAAATATGTTATATTACTTAACGGAATGTTTTTCAGGTGTCTAATAATCAATGATAATTCAATTTATAAGGTAGAATATTTGTGAATATACACTGATAACATATTTTCATTGTCATAGATTTATATATTTTGGTTTTGGGGGCACACCCAGTGGCACACAGGGATTACTCCTGACTCTGGGCTCAGAAATCACTCCTCGTAGGAAATCACTCCTTGTAGGGTTGGGGGACCATAAGCAGTACTGGGGATCAAACTCGGGTTGGCCATGTGTAGGGCAAATGCCCTACCCATTGTGCTATCACTCTGGCTGTTGCCTTATATATTTATTAATTTTGTTTTTCAGGCATATTCAGCTATGCTCATGGGTTACTCCTGGCTTTGCACTCAGGAATTACTCTTGGGGGTGATTGAAGGACCACATGGGATGCCAGAGTCTAATCCAGGTAGGCCATAATAAGCAAGGGAGTCACCCTATATGATGTATTATTGCTCTAGACTCTCATTGCCATATTATCAATTTTATCACAGCATGTGATGTTTGACAGAAATTTTGTCTTACATATAACCTGAAACAAAGAATCAGAAACTTACTTGTTAGATGTATCTGATTCTAGACAGAACATACTCACCCCGCTGTGATTTACACATTAAAACAATCAAAAAAGTCAATGAACTCTTTAGCAACAGTTAATTCAATTAGTAATGATACAGAAATTTAAAGAAATGAGTTATTAGAGAAATATGTGAGAGACATTTAGAGATAGAGTTAGAGAAGTCATGGTATGCAGCTATAAACACCAATGTAATGATATTCTACTTAAAGATGTTAGGAATATAAACACCAATGTAATGATCTACTACATAAAGATGGTATGAAAAGCTGTAGTTATATACTTAGAACTTCAAGGATTTTTTTTGTCTGTTTGTTTTTTACTTAGAATTTTATTTTCTAAAGTTTATTTGAGTGATAACATAATTAGTTGAGTTGGAAATGTCAGATGGAAATGAAAAAATCTAACACGAGCTGCATATGAATGTCTTCTTGGGAAGTTCTTATGTCTTTGTTTTTCTTTTCTTGTCAAGCAGTATATGTCAGTGATTCCTACCCAAAGAAATAAATCTATCAAACTGGAGATAGAAAGAAATTTTTAATATTCTCAGTGATGCTCAAGAGTTGCAAAGAAAATCTTTGTTAAAAAAATTAGAAGAAAATAATTCCTGTGATACACAGAAGCAATCACAATTAATTATTCTAATTTTGAAATCTCTAGATTTCCTTTATTTTGAATGTTGCTTATCACAATGTTTTAGAAGTCACTAATGAATCAACATTATCTTCATGAAAATTAAGGACTGTGCCTCAGAGCCACATTGTTGGCCCTGCCCATCATGTTTTAAATGAGAAACGTGAAGTAGAAAAGATTTCCTCTCATTTACTTGCTGGAAGTAGAAAATTTAATTTTGTTTCCTCAGTTGATTTATTTTACTAGTACAACTGCATTTAGAGAAAGTAAAATATGAGAGCATGTTCATCAGCATGTTCATCAGCAGCTGCAAAACAATGTCACAATGCTGCTTTGCCTTTTATAAAATAATTTTGTTATCCAAATTACATTGATACATTTATTCTCCTTTCTTCGTCTCCATCAATAAGATAGTAGCAAACCAGAATATTTCATATTTTCTATGCAAAGAAAATGACAAAATTCAAATCTATTTGTATAAATAGTTGAAACATTACTACCATTAAATGTTGTGGTTTAACATTTTAACAAAACCTTGGTGATAATATTTAAAAATGTAGATTGATCCAGCCTTATTGGAAAACAATATGGATATTCCACAAAAAACCTGGAAATTGAGCTTCCATATAATCCAATATTACCACTCATAGGAATATACTCTAGAATTCCCAAAAAATACCATGGAGAAAAGCCCTCTACATATGTATGCTCATCATAACACTATTGACAATAGCCAGAATTTGGAAAAAACCCAAGTGCCCAAAGGCTAAAGGTACTGTGGTGCATCTACACAATGGAATACTCTGCAACTGTTAGGAAAAATGAAATCATAAAATTTGCTTATACATGGATGAATACAGACAATTATGCTGAGTGAAATGAGACAATGGCATAGACATAGAATGATTTAACTCATTGTGGGTTGTAAGAAAAATAAAGGTAAAAAAATAGTATGGTCATAACGTCCAGAGACATAGATGAGGACCAGTCAATGGTCGGAAACTTGCCCAAATCAGCAGTGAATGCAGTTAGAGTAGAGAAGGGTCACTTATGAGAATGATTGTTGAAACTTATCACTCTGGACAAGAGTTGGGTGCTGAAAGGGAATAAAGTGATATTCATGGTACCTTCATTAACAATAATGCAAACTACAGTGTCAAACAGGGGGGGAGAAGGGGGAGGGAGAAAGGAGGAGGAAGGGAGGGAGCTATGGAGGTTCGGGGGGAAGGGAGAGAAAGAAAGAGAGAGAGTGAGAGAGAGAAAGAGAGAGAGAGAGAGAGAGAGAGAGAGAGAGAGGGAGAGAGAGAGAGAGAGAGAATATCTACCCTAGAGTGAGGCAGGGGAGGGCTGGAAGAAAACTAGGGACAGCAATTGTAGGAAATGCGAAATGTGCACTGGTGAAGAGCTTTTGCACATTGTATGACTGAACCTCAAACATGAAAAATTTTGTATCTGAAAAAAAAAAGTCAATTTTATTAACAACAACCTTGTAACCATATTGTTTAAATTAATTTAAAACAAATAGGAAGACTCTCCATTTAATTTCCAAAAGTTCAACCTTAATGAAAATTATCAGACAAAAATTAAATAATTCAGAATAAAATACTTTACTTTTGGTTTGTTTTGGGGTCATCCTTTTTGATACTCAGGTTATCTGAAATATCTGGCTCTGCACTCAGTATCATGGGTTACTCTCTGGAACTCAGGAAGCACAGATGACACCGTTGATTAACTTCAGGTCTGTCACATATAAGACTAGTGCCCTTACCAGCTATACTATTGTTCCAATCCTTAAAATACCTTTTTTTTCAGGGGTGGGGGGATTGTCTTTGAGACACAACAGACAATATTCAGGAATATCACTCATGTCTCATAGGCTCAATGATGAAATGCTATGGACTGGAGCAGCTGTTGACAAGGCAAGCACCCTACCCACTGTACTTTTTCTCTAGTCCCCCCTAAATACTTTTGTGTTTTGGTTTTTGGGTCACACTCAACAGCGCTCAGGCATTACTCCTGGCTATGCACTCAGAAATCTCTCCTGGCCAGCTTGGGGGATCATATGGGATGCCGGAATTCGAACCACCATCCTTCTGCATGCAAGGCAAATGCCCTATCTCCATGCTATCTCTCTAGCCCCCTAAAATACTTCTTGAAACCACAATTGACCAGCAGTTCTGTCTTAACATGGCAAATTTGATCTTCAAGCAGATTTTGTAACTTTTATTTGACAGTTTTGGAAGCCAAACTAGCCCTTTAAGAAGACTATAAACTCAATATTAACTTACTGTACTTGTTGAGCTAATCAGTCAATGGACCTATTCCTCAAACAGTTACTTTTCCATTTTTGAAGAGTAATGTACTTGGGCAGCTCTGTAGGATCTAGACTAATGATTAGACCCTCTCTTCGCTAACTGCTATATCAGTGACACAGTCCTTAATCAGCAAAGTCTGCTTTTGACAATTGAAAACATAAACATAACAGATAGGATTATAATACACACAAATCAATGACATTGATTTGAGCTTGCACTGTTGATGCATCATTTAGTCTTTCAGACAGGTATCCTAAATCATACAGTACAAGAACAACCTTCGGTTCACAGAGAACTTTTTCTTTCAGCACTGACCTCTACACACTTCAGCATTGCATTCATTTTTATTGCTAGTGGTGGTTCTTGGATTTAAAGAATGCTAACATACAGCTGTAATTTTCTTAGTAATTTTAAAGTACTCTGTGACTTTTGCTGTGGAAAGGAGGAAAGAAATATATCAGAGCTGTCACAAATTATTTATACCTGATATCATACGCCCCCTCACATTCAAAGATATTTTATTAAATTCTATATGCCTCTGTAGGGATGTGACTAGTCATTGAGTTTAGATGTATGGCAGAATTTGAAAGCCAATCCACTGAAAAAATGTTCTCAGTATATATTAAATGATACCAACTCACTAGCAATTAAATAATAATAGGAATCTATTTGCAGCTTATATTTAGAAGAATAATTAAAAATAGTCCTTGGGTTTTCATTTCAAGGTCATTCACTGACATATTTCAACGGTTGTTTGAAGTTCAGTAACATTTGGATTCTCTTTGACTTATGGGATAGTCTTAACTCTTCAATTTATGAAGGCTTTAAATATGTGAGAAAGGAAATTAATATTTATTAAATATTTACTATATTTTTGTTGTGATGGATTCTTTTCTCTATATATAATGATTAGATCAATAATAACAATGTTTGCTAATTTTTTAACATAATAATGTTGTTTTCTTTTTCTAAGGAAAAGATATTGTGCTAAGTAATTTTTGTTCCAAATTATAATTTTTCTTTTCTAAAGCTTATGAAAAGACATTGTTGTTTACAGAGGCTCAATAACTTGCAGAAAGTTGCTGCCACTTTTACTAAATGAGGAAATTCTAAATTTTATGTAATTCAGTAAAATTTAGAGTGCAGTTCTATTATTTCCTGGGATCTCTTCCCAAACAAATGTAAAGCTCTGATGTTGGTGGGCCAGAGTGATAGCACAGTGAATAGGGTGTTTGCCTTGCTATGTGGAAGACTTGAGTGCTCTCTATGGCATCTTCTATGGTCCCTGAACCTGCCAGGAGTGATTTCTGAGTGCAGAGGCAGGAGTAACCTCACAACGACATTGGTCATGACCCCAAAATAAACAAAACGAAACAAAAAAATAAGCTCTGGTCTTGAAATCAGACATTGTAATAATGCCTACAAGAGACAATTGTGAGACTAAACTTTGTGAGTAAATATAATGCACTTTTTATATTGGTAGTATGTGGCTCCTGATAATTATTTAAGAAACATTAGGGAGCAGAGCAATAGCGCAGTGGTAGATTATTTGTCTTGCACATGGCTAACCCTGGACAGACCTCGGCTTGATCCCAAGGGTCCCATATGGTCCCCCAAGCCAGGAGCGTTTTCTGAGCATATAGCCAGGAGTAACCCCTGAGTGTCAATGGGTGTGGCCCCAAAACAATAGCAAACAAAAATTTAATCATTTTTGTGTCATAAATTTTGGGCTGCTATATTCCAAAAGATAGTTACCTTATCATTATACTTTTATTTTATTTTACTAGATAACACAAAGCATTAAAGACATAAAAATATTCTTATTTTACTCCAACTACATAGTACTTAAATATAGCAAGGTAAAAATATTTATTAAAAGTATTATTTGGGGCCAGAGTGATAGCATAGCAGTAGAGTGTTTGCCTTGCATGCAGCTGACCTGGATGTACCAGGTTTGACTCCTGGCATCCCATATGGTCCCCTGAGCCTTCCAGGAGAGATTTCTTAGCGAAGAGCCAGGAGTAACCCTTGAATGCTGCCAGGTATGGCCCGAAAACAAAAAAACAAACATAAAAAGTATCATTTATATTTATTTATCGAAGAACTTTTTATGTCTATGTATATTACATAAAATCAACATATAAGAAAAATATACTTTATGAATAATATTTACTAAAATCTGTGGTTCTTGTTTTTAAGTCACTATTTTATGTTTAAAATGTTTATTGTACCAGAAAATAAAGAGATATTGCAAGTAATGAATCCTTGGAATTTATCTGTTGTACCTATAATGCAAATTATGTTTAAATATTCAGACAATCTATACATTTTTCACAATAAATACTAATTTATTTTTACTATCCTTAAGGATATGTAAAAAATGTTTTTTATTTGAGATTTGAGTTTGTTAATTAGTTTATCTACTACATTAGCATTTTGTTAGAACACACATCTACAAAATGGCTGAGTTTTCAAAAATGCCATGAGAAAACTTTTTTAATTGATGTCATTTTCAATTTATGACTATTGAAATACAAGTACTTGTTATTTGCATCTCCAGATCTTGGTTTCTCAATGAGGCCTATTACAAGCCTAGAACTGACCATTCCTGCTACAGTATTTTTGTAACTGACATCACTCAACATCCGAAAATAGCAGTTTTATCCAGGCTTACAATTAGAAGCCTTTTGAAGTGCACTACAAACTGGTGAGGTTTCTCAGCAGGAGTTGGCTCTTAGGAAGACTTCTTGTCTATTCTAGGCCAGAAAAAGAAGTTTGTTAACATTACTTTTTCAGAAAGGTTGTGTTTCAAAGTGGGCAATCCAAAAAGAGTTACAACAATCAATGAGTTGCCTTTAAAACATTGCAGTAAGTGCAGTGCAGAAATCAGGACTAATAACTATTCCACTAGCCGGTGGACATTTCTTTCCTGATTTTCTTTCCATTTGGTATTCTCAGGTGAATACACATGACCATCTCTGTCTAAAAAAGTTATGAACAGACAGAACATGAGTCACTACACACACAGGACATTTAATTGTCTAGTGAGATTGGTATAATTCTCAACAGATCAGCATTGGATATGCAGAACAAGAAAAACAATAAAGTTGGCCTTGACACATTTACAGTGTTTGTTATCACATCAACCCAAGACAGACTTAATGGACCCACACAACAAAAATGTGTGATAAAAACTTGTGACCATATAGTAAACTGGAAAAGGCAAGCTGACATTTTTAGAAAGCTCATTTATAATTTTCAATAACTGACATAATGTTATAGACTGATAATTTTGTTTTCTAATAGGTTAGGTTCTAAAGTTGGATAATTTATTTATGCAGTATTTTTGTATATTGTGCTATCCTGTTAAAAAATTTTAAGAAGTTTCAGAAACTAAAGTTTATAAATATGCATGATTGTGTTATGTTAAAAAAAGAACCTAAAACTTTTGATTCTAAAAGAGCTATGATCATTATTTTTACAATTTTATAAATTTGATTTAGGCAATATTTTCATAAAACCTAGACATTTTTTTTGCTCTCTGAAACTACTTTTAAAGACATTTAATTATTCTTTCTTACCTATAACCTAGTATGTCAATTTTGTTTGCAAAATCGTGTAAAATGAAATGCCACTGACCTGGGTCCAGTCTCTGGCATTCTATATATTGTACGAACCATTGTCAGGAGTAACTCTGTCGTACCCTCAGCCCTCAACCCTACTAAGAAAAAGTTGTAATGTCAGTCTTGCATCTCCTGCGCACCCCACCGCCAATCAATAAAATAATTTTCTCTGATAAAACTTAATCATGATAAGAAAAGACACAAGTTGTGTGTCCGGTCCTTGACATTTTTACAAAAACACAGTATCAGCCAAAGGCACCAACCCTTAGAAAAAAAGGACATACCTAAGATAAAGTATGCTATTCCTCTTAAAGTTTAGCAAGCTCAGCTGACATTGTCCTTTTATGGAATTACCCACCTTGGTCAGCTTTGGCCACCTGTCCCTATATACCCCACCCCATCCCCCGTTTCTTTCAATAAAATGGGATTGCTCTGACAGAATCCCCCCGAAGTTTCTCTGTACAGGCTCTCACACCACCACTGAGGAACTTTCCATCCTTCCAACCTCTGCTAGGAGCAGTGTTGATGGAGAAGCCTTCCACCTCCCTGAGTTCCTGATTTCCCCGTGCTGGTCGAGTTGGCGTTGGGACTCTCCAGGAAGGTAGCCGACATAACTCCTGAATGCAGAGCAAAGAGTAACTTCTGAAGATAGCTAGGTGTGGCTCTAAAATAAAGATACCAATCAAGCAAAAATTAAAAAAAAATCTATTTTAATGGTATCCAAAATTATTATAATTCAAACCAAGGCACATATTATAAAATAAAATACATTTGATTGTTAAGAGAAAGTACTATTGATTTTGGATAATTTAACTTTTTGTGGTTTTTTGAGGGGAGAGACACACCAGGCAGTGCTCAGGGGTTACTACTGGCTTTGTGCTCAAAAATCACGTGTGACAGGCTCAGGGGATCTGCCAAAATGGGATGCCGGGAATTGAACTAGGTCCTTCCTGGGTTGGAAGCGTGCAAGGCAAATGCCCTACCGCTGTGCTAGCTCTTCAGCCCCCCTGCATAATTCAACTTTGTAAAATGGAGGGTAAAATAAATTTATGAATAGCCAGATTATGAAGAGACTGAAATTTATCTCCTCTATGGAAGGGTAAACAAAATTTTCTCCAAAATATGAACTAATTAGAATGTTAAACTGGACAGATAAAAGAAAAATTGATTTCTCTTTGAAATGATAACCCTGTAATCTGAAATCCAACCCAAAAGATTGTACAGATTTCTATATTTTGTATAATACAAGAGATTTATTGAATAAAGAATACAGAGATAATACATATTAACAAACTATTGTAATTGTTTAAAATGCACATTACAAGGCCAGATGAAAATATTAATGATCATTTTCTGTTCATTGTTATGTGACAAATCACACTGACAGTAGTTAATAATTCTACAATTTATTTGAATGTAAACTTAAGGCATATGCTAATTTCAGCAAATAAATTATGTTGAAAAATGGATTTATTTTTAATCTTCTGGTTATTTTTTAAAATCTACAAAAATATATGATGTTTCTATTGAGAAAGAATTCTGAAAAAAAATGAGTAAAATCTTAATAAAATTGGTGAATTTAAGACAAAGAATAATACACATAAGGAATACATTTATTTAAAGAAGTTAAAGAAGTATTCACTAAAAACTTCAAAAAATATTGAAACACATTGAAAATGCTAAGAGATAGTTTATGCTAATGAATCAAAGATTTAACGTAAATACAATGGCCTTTATTTCTTTTTTACCTATTTCATTGAGGCAACATGATTTATAGCACTGTTAATTATACTTTTCATGCATACATGATTATTGTAGAGGAAGTCTCATACCTCAATCTTGGTGGTATTGGGGAGCATGGGACTGGAAGTGATGCCAACACAGGTAATAATCCAATTAGGGAGATAAAGCAAGTTTAGGAACTTCCACCACAAGCTATCTGCCAGCAGGCAAAAGGGCACTGACAGGCAAGTAGACAGACAAATTGTGGGCCAAAACTGGAAGAAGTTTCTTAACCCAATGTCTTTATTAGGAAAAGTAGGACCATGGGTGGAGGAAAGGTAGGGTTAGAGAGCCAATCCAGATGTTCTTCCCATCTAGGTGGAAAAGCACATGTAAAGAAGAAATATCCTAAATAGGTTGAAAACTGGTTACTCCAACAATTACAATACCAAAGCCTATCAACAGAATCACTGCTCCTCTCTACCAGTGTCTCAAAGGCACCTCACATTTGTATCATCAAACATCAAAGAGTACTTAGTGCATGGAGCAGAAAGATGCAATGGACTACTGACTGGCGGTCAATTCAATTTTCTAAGGCTACATTGACTTTTTATATTCTACATGCCTGGTTTACATGACAGAATCTTGTATGGTTAATCAAAGGGCAGTTAATCACGAAGGTCATAGAGGAAGAGGTACAAAGACACAGATGTTTGCCAGCTGCAAGAATACAAAAAGCAGATATGAATGACTGCATAAGGACAGCCTGGTGTGTATGTCTGCACAGAGCAAAGTCTGGCTATTACCTCAGAGACATTTAGATCCATGTGTTTGAACAGTATGAGTCCAGAAAGATGATTTCTAAGGCCTTTGCCTCACTTCCTAGAGCTTTATCATAGGCAGCTATCTTGGAATGCTTGGCCTCTGTCACACTTGGACTTCAACAACCATTCAGAGGTAAACTTAATTTATGGACAATAATTTCAAGTTCTGATGCCTTCAACCCTTTGTTGTTCCTTTACTTTGATTAGGGTTGTAGTGGAGTGATGACCCCTACATATATAGATGAATAAAGCTAAACTACTGAAATTGCACAAGATTGTAAATTAATAATACATTGATAAAATATTTTTAAATCTATTTCTTTCTATAGCCATATGTTTGAAATTAATAATACAAATAATCTATGCTAATAAAATTTTAAATTTTACACTAGACAAATCCTAAAATATAGAAGCCATTAAGAATAAAGAGATAAAACTAAAAAGAAAAATTAAAGGAAAATCTGAATAGACCAATGAATGTTTAATTCTAAAAAGTGATCTTTTCCTCAGTTTCTGTTACTCTGCTATTCAAACTTTCTATTGAATTGTTTATATAGGATAGATTTTTTTTTTGCCACTTCTAAGTGTAATTTTCTCATTTTTGCTTTCTTGTCATTTGTGGACTATGTGTACCATAATGTTTTAGAGATCATTTAAAATCCTCGGCATGGTGTCACTGAAGTTATTTTCTTTTATAAATCTAGTTGGTTCAAGTAAAGACTTCTGTGATATTATTTTCACAAGTCGAGGTTGGTTTGCATTTATGTGGTTGTGGCTTGAAATAACTCTCCTAAACATATATGCACCGAATGAGGGGCCAGCAAAATATTTAATACAACTGTTGACAAATCTGAAAAATAATATCAACAACAACACAATAATTGTGGGGGACCTTAACACGGCTTTGTCAACACTGGACAGGTCAACCAGACTGAAACCCAACAAGAATATACTAGACCTGAGGAGAGAAATGGAAGAAAGAGGCCTAGTGGATATATATAGGACACTCCATCCCCAGAAACCTGGATACACATTCTTCTCCAATGTACATGGGACATTCTCCAGGATAGACTACATGCTGGCACATAAAACATACCTCCATAAGATCAAGAGGATAGAAATTTTGCAGGCTACCTTCGCTGACCACAAGGCTCTGAAATTATTTGTGAACTCCAAAGGGACTCAGAAGAAACACTTTAACACCTGGAAGTTAAACAGCCTCATGCTCAATAACCAGTGGGTCCGAGATGAAATCAAGGAGGAAATCAAAAGGTTCCTGGAAACAAATGACAATAAAGACACAAACTCTCAGAACTTATGGGACACAGCAAAAGCAGTACTGAGAGGAAAATTTATAGCTTTGCAAGCACACATCAGGAAGGAAGAAGGAGCTTACCTGAGTAGCTTAATGACACAGCTAATAGAACTAGAAAATGCTCAACAAAAGGACCCAAGAATAGGAAGACAGAAGGAAATAACAAAGCTGAGAGCAGAAATCAACGAAGTGGAAACTCAAAAAACAATCCGAAAGATCAACGAAAGCAGAAGTTGGTTCTTTGAAAAAATAAACAAGATTGATAGACCACTGGCAAACCTAACAAAGAAAGAGAGAGAGAGAAACTTGATAACTCGTATCAGGAATGAAAAAGGAGAGATCACTACTGATATGACAGAGATTCAAAGGGTAATCAGAAACTACTTTGAAAAACTCTACGCCACTAAAAATGAGAACCTGGAAGAAATGGATAAATTCTTAGACTCTTATAATCTTCCACGGTTGAAGGAAGAGGATGTAGCATATCTAAACACCCCCATCACCATTGATGAAATTAAAACAGTAATCAAATGTCTGCCGAAAAACAAAAGCCCAGGTCCAGATGGATTCACTAATGAATTCTATCAAACTTTTCAAGAGGAACTACTGCCAATCTTGGCAAGACCCTTTCATGAAATTGAACAAACAGAAACACTTCCAAATAGCTTTTATGAAGCCAACATCACCTTGATACCTAAACCAGACAGAGACGCTACCAAAAAAGAAAATTACAGACCAATATCACTGATGAATGCAGATGCAAAGATCCTCAACAAAATCCTGGCAAATAGGATTCAATGCCTCGTTAAGAAGATCATCCACTACGATCAAGTAGGTTTCATCCCAGGAATGCAAGGCTGGTTTAACATCCGTAATTCTATCAACATAATACACAACATCAATAACAAGAAAAATAAAAACCACATGATCATATCAATAGATGCAGAGAAAGCATTTGATAAGGTCCAACACCCATTCTTGATCAAAACTCTCAGCAAGATGGGAATGGAGGGAACCTTTCTCAATATAGTGAAGGCCATCTACCACAAGCCAGTGGCAAATATTATCCTCAATGGAGAAAAACTGAAAGCCTTCCCTCTAAATTCTGGCACAAGACAAGGCTGTCCTCTCTCACCACTCCTATTCAACATAGCACTGGAAGTACTTGCTATAGCGATTAGGCAAGAAAAGGATATCAAGGGAATCCAGATAGGAAAGGAAGAAGTCAAGCTCTCACTGTTTGCAGATGACATGATACTCTACTTAGAAAACCCTAAAGACTCTATCAAAAAGCTTCTAGAAACAATAGACTCATATAGCAAGGTTGCAGGCTACAAAATTAACACACAAAAATCAATGGCCTTTCTATATACCAATATTAATAAGGATGAAATGGACATTAAGAAAACAACCCCATTCACAATAGTACCACACAAACTCAAATATCTTGGAATCAACTTGACTAAATATGTGAAGGACCTATACAAAGAAAACTATAAAACTCTGCTCCAAGAAATAAGAGAGGACACACGGAAATGGAAACACATAACCTGCTCATGGATTGGCAGGATTAACATCATCAAAATGTCAATACTCCCCAAGGCATTATACAGATTTAATGCCATCCCTCTAAAGATACCCATGACATTCTTCAAAGAAGTGGATCAGACACTTTTGAAATTCATTTGGAACAATAAACACCCTCGAATAGCTAAAGCAATCATTGGGAAAAAGAATATGGGAGGAATTACTTTTCCCAACTTTAAACTGTACTACAAAGCAACAGTTATCAAAACAGCATGGTATTGGAATAAGGATAGGTCCTCAGATCAGTGGAATAGGCTTGAATACTCAGAAAATGTTCCCCAGAGATACAACCATCTAAATTTTGATAAAGGAGCAGGAAATCCTAAATGGAGCAGGGAAAGCCTCTTCAACAAGTGGTGTTGGCACAATTGGATAGCCACTTGCAAAAAATTAAACTTAGACCCCCAGCTAACATCATGTACAAAGGTAAAATCCAAATGGATTAAAGACCTCGATATCAGCCCCAAAACCATAAGATATATAGAACAGCACATAGGCAAAACACTACAGGACATTACAGGCATCTTCAAGGTGGAAACTGCACTCTCCAAGCAAGAGAAAGCAGAGATTAACAGATGGGAATATATTAAGCTGAGAAGCTTCTGCACCTCAAAGGAAATAGTGCCCAGGATACAAGAGCCACCCACTGAGTGGGAGAAACTATTCACCCAATACCCATCAGATAAGGGGCTAATCTCCAAAATATACAAGGCACTGACAGAACTTTACAAGAAAAAAACATCTAACCCCATCAAAAAATGGGGAGAAGAAATGAACAGACACTTTGACAAAGAAGAAATACGCATGGCCAAAAGACACATGAAAAAATGTTCCACATCACTAATCATCAGGGAGATGCAAATCAAAACAACGATGAGATACCACCTCACACCCCAGAGAATGGCACACATCACAAAGAATGAGAATAAACAGTGTTGGCGGGGATGTGGAGAGAAAGGAACTCTTATCCACTGCTGGTGGGAATGCTGTCTAGTTCAACCTTTATGGAAAGCGATATGGAGATTCCTCCAAAAACTGGAAATCGAGCTCCCATACGATCCAGCTATACCACTCCTAGGAATATACCCTAGGAACACAAAAATACAATACAAAAACCCCTTCCTTACACCTATATTCATTGCAGCTCTATTTACCATAGCAAGACTCTGGAAACAACCAAGATGCCCTTCAACAGACGAATGGCTAAAGAAACTGTGGTACATATACACAATGGAATATTATGCAGCTGTCAGGAGAGATGAAGTCATGAAATTTTCCTATACATGGATGTACATGGAATCTATTATGCTGAGTGAAATAAGTCAGAGAGAGAGAGAAAAACGCAGAATGGTCTCACTCATCTATGGGTTTTAAGAAAAATGAAAGACACCCTTGTAATAATAATTTTCAGACACAAAAGAGAAAAGAGCTGGAAGTTCCAGCTCACCTCAGGAAGCTCACCACAAAGAGTGATGAGTTTAGTTAGAGAAATAACTACATTTTGAACTGTCCTAATATTGAGAATGTATGAGGGAAATGTTGAGCCTGTTTAGGGTACAGGCGGGGGTTGGGGGGGGAGGAGGGAGATTTGGGACTTGGGTGATGGGAATGTTGCACTGGTGATGGGTGGTGTTCCTTTTATGACTGTAACCCAAACACAATCATGTATGTAATCAAGGTGTTTAAATAAAAAAAAATTAAAAAAAAAGAAAAAGAAAAAAAGAAAAAATATGTAAAATTTGGCATATTTATTTATGCAAATTACATTCATATTAATATACTTTATTGTATATTTATTGATCATTAAAGTGTATTCAAAATATTAACTTGTAAAAAATATTAACTTGTGAGTAAGAGAAATAGAATGCCTGTCTCTTTTTTTTTAGTATAAATTTTTTTTTTTTTTTTTTTTTTGGTTTTTGGGCCACACCCAGTGACGCTCAGGGGTTACTCCTGGCTATGCGCTCAGAAGTCGCTCCTGGCTTGGGGGACCATATGGGACGCCGGGGGATCGAACCGCGGTCCGTCTCCTAGGTTAGCGCAGGTAAGGCAGGCACCTTACCTCCAGCGCCACCGCCCGGCCCCCTAGTATAAATTTTTTTATTTCTTTTTTTAAACACTGTGATTACAAACATGATTATAGTTTGTTTTTCGTCATAAGAACACCCCCCTTCACCAGTGCAACATTCCCACCACCCACAGGGGGCATGGTGTTTTAAAAAAGAAACAAAAATATATAATATGACTAGTAATCTAGGTTTTTGGAGAATTGAAACAACAAAGAGTGTTTAAAACTGCATTAAACAAGGCTTTACCATACATTATTAATATAAATTTTATTTGCATGAATAAATATGCCAAATTTTACAAAATTAAACAACTCAGAAAGCTCAAGGTAATCAGCCTTGTATTACAACAATATCATAGGTAATTTATCAAATAAAATATCTAAAGAAAATAGGAGTTGTAACTTTGATTAAATATTTAGAAAAGTACTTGATACAGCTTATAAAAATAAGCATAATACTGTAAAACCATTTTTCTAAAATATAAAAATAATTGTGAAAGAAATAATTAGGAGCAATTAATGAGGAAAATTATTAATTATGAAGTTCCACTTAATTCTTAACCTGAATAAAATTTTCTAAAAATCCAAGGTTGAAAATGGAATGTTTATTTACCCTTAATGTAAGGAATATTAGCTTATCTGAAAATATCTTACAGTTTCCATAGTAAATGAAAATTTAATTTAACTAATTAGATTTTAATGTTTTAACAGAGTATTCATTGCATTAAAAGTATAATGCAGAAGAAACTATTAACAGAATAAGCTTAGTTTAAAGAAGAAGTAGATTTGTTGTGTAGATAATAAAATCTATGCTTCAAGGTCCTAGACTTTGAAAAGGCCAATCAATAACTCTGAGCCTAAATTTGGATTAAAGATTTTTGTTTTTCTTAGTCAGAAATGCCCCAAATTACATAGAAGTAGTTCTCTATAAAGCCTGAATTTCTTTCTGACTTCAAGTTAAACAGTTAAGAAAATGATACTGATCACAATACTTACTGTTTAATAATAGAAAAACATGCCAATTTATTGTGAATAATAAACACTTTTAATTATAAATAAAGAAATTTACTTTAAAGTTCTTTATGAGCAATCATGTATATTTTCTTGGTATTGATGTCAAAATATAGTAAGATGTCAGAAAATGCGATATTTCCCTACAGTGTTTTTTATTTGAGCAAAAAATGCATAGTTCTAAAGCATATTTCACATGCTGTTCCTTTTTTTAGGATTACACAAAGAGGTCTTGGAGTCAAGTTGGCTGGGAAAGTTTGTTATGGAGATGGGAGTGAAGAATAATAGGAATGTCAAGGAAGAGGAGACAATGGATAGAAAGAAATGAGCTAAAATAAGACATCATACATAGAAAGGTTGTTATTCATGTTCAGCACAGTGAAAAGATGAACCATCTTGTGAAACTCAAGATTCAGCTACTTGTATAGAATTTTCTATTTCAATCATGCATACAATGAGGCCAGTAAAACTAAAACTTTATTAGTGATGAGGAAACAGAATTTTAAGTGCAACCAAAAAGATTAAATAGATGTAATTGACCTTGAGAATGTTTACTACTAGGAATGGGTTGATTATTTAAAATGTTGATTTATCATAATTAAATTAAGTTTATGTGTTTTATTGCAGTACATTGCTATATTCAATATTTATAAGCTAAATATTTTAAGACACATGTACGTTGAACTCCAGGCCCAGCATTTTGGGTATAGTTATCTATGAGAATGTGCAAGAAAATATGGCAACAGTCTTAGAAACAACTGTGGGGGATGCCACTGGGGATTCAGAGGAAGATGAATGGGGGTAAATGGGTGGGAGAGTGGTGACATTTTGCAAAGGGCTCTATGTTGTAAATTTCTTAGGTTTCTTTCTCTCAAGCCTAAACTTCCATTTACCCAGTACAACACACTGTTGACTATAAAACATGGCACCGAGATATCTGGCCATACCATGTCTATCTGGAAAGGACACAAGGGACACAAGTAGAAAGGTATCCTAGACAGCATCCAATCATTTTAAAGATTAACAAAAGCTAGAACCTCCACCTCCACTCCCTATATAACCTAGCATTTGACTTCTGGATGGGTTCACCTCCTGTGAAATGGACTGACTGGTTAGTTTGGAGCCTGTTGGTTTTTTGTTGTTGTTTTGCTTTATTCCAATTGTGTGGTCTCGTCCTTTAACACAACCTGCTGGACATGACAAGAAGCCTTGTACACTTGCCCAGATAGATATGATCTTTTCCCAATAGAATTCTACAATAAATAGAATCTTGCAATATAACCACCAACACAATTCTACCAAGCTACGGGCAATCAGCCTTGCTTTTCTTATACAATTATCTGGCTTCCATCTCTTTATCTGGCTTTTCCATCTCTTTAAAAGGGACAGAAAACCTTGATTTTCTTATGCTACTATTACTGGGCTTCCAGCTACTTGCTATGGGCAAGGAGTTTTCTTACCCAAGTGTTTGGCTCTCATCTCCTTGCAACAGAAACATCTTTAGTTTTGTTCCTACTACTTTAGCTTTGTTTTCTCCATTCCTTTTTAGATTTCATGATTAACAACCCTCCTTAATAGAGACCTGGATCTAGTTGCTTAAACCAGAAAGATTACAAAAGCAGAAGAAATCCTAATAAAGTTACTATAGATCATCAGTTTATAGTGCATCTCATTTTTTAGGCACCGCACACCAGTGTATATCACTGTATGATATACATATATATTTTCTGGTGCCTGAGTTTGGATAAGGAGGGACACCATTTTGTAAAGGCCACATGGCAAGCTACTCAGGTTCTAAGCAGGGAAAGATGTCATTTTGTAAAAGCCACATAGTGTAAGCCACATGCTAGGTCTTCACAAGCCTATTTCCATTACCCCCCCCCCAACCCCAAAGCTACCTGGCCGTACATGGTAGCCTATCATGGAAAGGCAAGGGAGCACTAGAAAGGTACCCTTAGACAATAGCCAATCATTTTAAGGATCATAAAAAAGCTGTGTCAAAGGGCCTATAAAAGGGTCTGTAGAAGCCCACCACTCAATAAAGACCTTGAACCTTCAGAGATACAATCAGCAACTTGAGGTTTATTTATCCAGAGCTCTGGGGTACACTGTCTCCTGACACAGCAGGTTTGAAGTGGGCCCTGAGTCTTAGAAACTCAGGGCTTTTGTAGTAATCCATATGATAATAAGGTTTCAGACTTCAAACATTTCATTGGTTCACAGAACTATTATAATTTAAAAAAAATCCAATAGTCCAAGCAGAAAAAGGTGGGATTCCTTGACTATTCCAGCCTCCCTCTGATGCTAGCCACCCCCAACCCTCATTCTGATGGCATGCAGAGGTATGGGTTGGACTCTTCAGGTGATTTCCTAATCTAGCAGTGTGGAGGGCCCATTCCCTTAATACAGTGATGGGGCAACTAGGGGGAGGGAGACTGGTTTATTTTTATTGTACTTCAAGCAAATCAGAGACAGAAGAAAGAATAACATTAAACTAGATTTTACCCTTATTCTATAACTATTGTGCCATCTATGTGTTCTTAGATTGTTAATTCTCACAATACCTATATTGTTCTCAACACATTAATTTAAACCATGTTTTCACAACTGGCAGTCATTCTTTTAGTGACTGCGTACAGTCATCCCTTCCTAATCTCCAAGGACCATCTGCTATATCTTGGTCCCTCCCTCTTGTGACCTTCTAAGATGTCTTATACTGGAATACTCTTATGATTATCTTTTAAGGTCAGTCAGGTTCCAGGAATCAATTAAGGTCTGACTGGTTTTAGGAATCAGGTGCCTCTTTGGGCCTAGTTCTTTTACCTTATTATTGCAGCCTGTAACTAAATTTCTAAAAGCAGGCTAAAACAGAAACCAATAGCATCGTTAATCCTAAATAAAATTATATTTGAAACACACACTTTAACACATTGCTGTTTATTAGCACTTTGATGAGGCTGAACAATACCAAAAATTTAAGTAATATATTAAATAAATTGTTCATGTAAGTGTGCTGACGAGATAGTGTAGTGTGTAGAGCATTTTTCTCGCATGTAATTCACCTGAGTTTGATCCCTGGCACCACATATAGTGGTGTGAGTCTGCCAGGAGTGATTTCTGCGTGCAGAGCCAGGAGTAAGACCTGAGCACACCACCTTTAGGCCAAAATTAAAACAAAATCTTGCATAAGTACTGGTGAAATGCTATACCAACCTAAAATATTTTAACTGCTAGAAATACATAATAAGGATTTAAAATGTATCTGTGTTGGGTGACTGTCTGCCACACAGAAGAGATGACAGAGAGTAAATAGTATAGAAATGGATTTATTAAAACTCAGTGCTCAGAGGCCTCAAGTCAGAGGCTTGAAGCCCCAGGAAGAGTAATGCAGTTGATTTATACACAAGTTGCATGAAGTTTCTTACCCCAAATCATTAGAATAAGGCAAAGAAAATGGACAGAAACTAAAGTGATGATTAGAACATTCTGATCAGATTGTGATATACATTGCTTTTCTGTTGATCAATACATTTTTCCTACTGTTCATGATATCTTGTGGCCTCAATTGAAGGTTCCAGGTAGTCTGGTCAGTTCAAACTGTCCTCTTATTTTACATTGTTCTCCTTGCAATTAAGATTTATGTAGGGCCAGATCACAATATGTATATGTAATCATTCTAAAGATAATTCATTTTTATATGTATAAAATAACTTTACTAATAAAATATTGGTATATTTTAATCTGTTAGCTAATCATTGTAAGAATTAATTGGTACTATGTAAAAATACAAAATGTTTGGTACGGAAGCTAATTTTCATAGTTTACATAATTTTAGAAAGCTACTAGTGAAGGTAATATTCTGTTTTTTGTTTTCTTATGGAACTTTTTGAAATCTTTGGAACTTTAGAATCTTTGGAACTTTTTATTAGACTCTACACTAACTCTTCTGGCAGGCATGTGACAAATATATTCTTTAAGCAGAGAGTTTTTATAAGGGGTACAAGTCAATCATAGATATTGAGAAGAATGTTTACAATTAAGAAGCAAAATTTAACAGTAAACAATACATAAAGCTATGGGTGTGAGCAGTAAGAATTCTGAATTACACAGGAGAAGATCACAACTCAAGGCAGCTCTTAGCAAACTAGCTTCAGATGCAAATAAGGAATTATTAAGAAGTAGAAAAAAATCTAGGAATACAATATTCACTGGGATGAGCTCTATTATTTTAGAGGTCAAGCGAAAGAAAGAGCTAAATCCACTAAGATATAGTTCCCATTTTCTGGGAAGAGTCAACAGCCCAGGATCTGCATTCTGGCTATGCCCTTGATTACCAGAAACTGAGATTTCAAGGACATATTTGAAAAAAAGAAAAAATATTGTCTTTGATTTTGGTGCTAAATATTATTCAGAAAAGGGGTTCTCTTAATAATCTTTGGGGCTATGATTTGTGAGCAAAAGTATTTGATTAAGGCCATATTTTGGCCTGTGATTTTACAAGGGCAAGATAGCTAAATATGACAGAAAATGTGATGTCGGTATCATGGCATAAATTTTAAAAATATCTCTTTGGAAATTCCTCAACTCTCCACACAGGGGAAGAAGCATCCACAGCAGGCTTTTTGAAGAATCCCATGGGGGTTTTCTTAGTTCTTCACACCAGAAAAATCTGGGGATACATCTGGTGGGCCTCCTGAGTTCCCCCAAAATGGAGATGTCTATGCATGGCATGGCACTGATCCAGGTGGTGGAATTGGAACTTGAACATTGTAAGTCTGAAACTCAATGTTTATTATTTTTGAAAATCACAGTATGGAAAGTAAAAAAAAGACAAATGAAACAAATGGGAATGGTAGAAATAATTAATGAACTATGCATCAGCATGTAATTAAACATTGAATTGTTACAATATATAAGAATATTTGGATTTTGACTAAGATGTTTCATATGGTAATTTCAAAACATGTATCTTGTGAATTTAATCCTCAATATTTAAAATCTTGTATTGATTTTACATTCGATACTTTTTCTGTTTTTCTTTCTCTGCTTATGCATCTTTTCTATCTTTTGATCACCAATCTTTTCCCCACTGCTTACTAAGTTACTCGTCACTAAGTTATTATACCTTTCTAGATTTTTGTAAATAGTCCTTGTCCCCACATCGTGCAGTGATGAACGACCAGAAGGTCACTTGCTTTGATTATAGAATGCTAGGTCTATTTGGTATGGATTTCTTCTAATACATTCTAATGCCTTCTAAAATGTATTCCCTATACCTTTTGCTTCTGTGTGCTACTGTAAAACTATGTGTATGTTTTTAAACACTCATAATCTTTTACATTTTTTACATGGACGTGGTAAATTTTCACATCTTTGTTATCAACTGCCTGATAACAGTCTTTACATCGAATTACATCGTAATCGAGTTTTAAACCTATAGATGGAAAAACTTAAATTTGGAACAGTGTGCATTTCATAAAAGAAAAACAAACTTAATGAGTTTGAACAGAAGATAATTCAAGGAAAAACTTTTCATGCCAAAAGAATACATAATAGAAAATTTATCCTAAACAAGGAAAGATTTGAGTAGGACATAATTGAAAACAAGCTCAAGTAATTATAAAGGAATTTCATTATAGAGAACTTGTAAAACAAAAGTCTTTTTATAATGTACAGGATGGTGGAGAAGAAAGACATTATATCTTTTTTTTTCTTGACATTACATCTTAATCTGGAGACTTCATTAGTCACTTTGGTAATATGCTTGGGGTACCCAGTTGATATTTATAATATTGATAAATAAGATACAATAGTTTCTATCTTTTTGAGTTCAAAAAATTCTCTGCCTATAAAAATGGCTACTTTGCACCAGAGCAGTGGCATTAGAGATAATGTGTCTTCCTTGCCAGCGCTAGCCTAGGATGGACTATGGTTCAATTCCCTGGCATCCTATATGGTTCCCCAAGTCAGAGTGATTTCTGAGTGCATAGGCATGAGTAACCCCTGAGCATCAATGTGTATGGTCCAATAACAACAACAACAACAACAAAACAAAAAAATTGGCTAATTTATGTTTTTGAGCTATTAGCACATAAAAAATGACACTTAAAGTAAAATGTAAAGGTGAATACAAATTACAATTCTAAAATCTTAATAAGAATGTTTATGACAGCAAAATTAATAATAATATAAAAAACTGGAATTATATAAAATGTTTATTTTTTATTTTTGTCCACTCATCCTTAACTATTTGAATACTGAGAATCCTTTATGTAGAACATTAATAGTTCGAAAGACCACTTGCTATGCAGACCCACGTGCAAAGTTTCCCAGAATAAAAAGATGAGGTTCTGTCTTTGATTTTAAATACCTCAAGGCAAATGGCACAGTCTTTTTCCTGGATCAAATAGATCCAATTACTTCTAATGACCCTGTTACAGTTTATTGAGTATCTATAATCCAGGTGCTTTTGCTGAAGCCTAAAGTAGCATTTTACATAATGTTTGTGAGAATTCGTGGTCAAAATGAGTAAATCTATTCACTCCTTTTACCACATTATAATTTTTCATTTGAAATTTATGGAGCAATTTCTAGTAAAATATAATTTGATCACAGAATATGCAGAGAAATATGACTCTTTGATCCCAGAACACAACATATAAAGTAGACAGACAAAGTCTGAGTGTTTTAAGTCATAACAGATATTCAGTAAATAATCTTCGACAAATCAAATATTGTAAAATTAAAAATACAATATTTATTATTAGAGAGATGAAAAACAATAAACCAATGATTTTATAATAATTTTACTGTGATTTACAATATTATCCCTAGTTGAATTCATGTTATAATGTTCCAACACCAACTCCATCATCAGGGTAAACGTTCCTCCATTAAAGACCTCAGGTTCTCTTCCACCAGCCTGACTCCTTGACATGCACATACATTTTTAAGTTTGTTGTAGGTTGTAACTCATGCTTTCAGAGTTGAAGGCTTTATGAGTTTACATATATATATATATATATATATATATGTACATATATACATATGTAATGCCTAAACATATATACAGATATAAACAGCATTCCTGAAGACACTGACCTCTGATCCTGCTACCCCTTATCAGCTTTTGCTTACTCCATTCCTCAGTTTCTTTCCTTCCTTGTCATTATCATTTCAGCAATAATGAGTCAAGAGTTTTCTAGGCATTCTCATTTTGATACCTTGCATCACATCATCCTATTATGTCATAACACCACAATAAGTGATATCATCCTGTGCCTGTCCTTCTGACTTATTTCACTTAACTTGATACCTTCCAATTTCATTCAATTTGCAGTAAATTATGTCATTCTTTGCAGATGAATTATTTTATATTGTTATATATCATACCATTATTGTCCAGTATACTGTCCATGAAAAGCTGGTTTGATTCCATATTCTAGCTATTTTGCTAGTTGTTATAATAAATAATAGAGTGATATGTTCTTTGTAATTTATGTTTTGTACACTGCTTGCAGATACCTATTAATAGAATAACTAGGTAATATTGCAACTCTGCTCTTACTTTTCTGAGAAATTTCCACACTATTTTCTATCTGTGGTTGAATTAGATAACATTTCCACCAGCAGTGGATAAGGTAATTTAGTGTTTTGAGACAATTGAAAAATACTAATCAGAAAATTTTATTTGGACCTAAAATTAATCTTTAGGTAGAAAAATGTTTGGCATATATCTAGTGACAAAAAATGGCTGTGAAGCAAAAAAAAAAATTTTTTTTTTGGTTATTGGGCCACACTCAGCAGAGCTCAGGAGTTGCTCCAGGCTTTGTGCTCAGAAATCACTCCTGGGTAGGGGAATCATATGGGATGCCAGGATCTAACCTGTGTCCATACTGGATCAGCTGCATGCAAGGCAAAAGTCCTACTGCTGTGCTGCTGCTCCAGCCCTGAAGCTAATTTCTTAATAGAATTACATGCTAGAAAGTCAGTCGAGTTACATATAATAAGAGAAAAAAGATCCCGAGAAAAAGATAGCCAGGGGGCAGAGTGATAGTACAATTGATGAGGTATTGCCTTGTATGCACCTGGCCAGTGTTTAAAAACTTTGGCATCAGGTATGGTCCTCTGAACATTGCCAGGCAGAATTTTTGAGTGCACAACCAGGAGTGATCTCAGGTATGTCCCTTAACCTAACAACAATATATAGGTAAGTTAGCATAATGCACATTTTAGAAATAGTAACCTAAATTTAGTGTATATTAATCAGACTATAGAGAATGAAACTGGAAGTCAAAACACTCTCTTTTGTAAGAAATTTGAGGTACAAAAGTTTTTCAGTAAGGGACTATCACATAAGATATTTCCATTCTTTTTATTATTATATATTCATTATATATATCGTGTGTGTGAGGGGGAAAGTTTGGTGACTAAACGTTGAGACACTCAGAACTTACTTTTGCTCTGTGATTAGGGATCAATTCTACCTATACTCAAGAGATGGCATTTGATGCATGACTAAACCTAGTTTGGCTGCAGGCAAGGCAAATATCTAACTGCTCTTCTATCTCTTGCGCCTTAGGGTGAGTCTTAACTTGTATCCAATAGGTTAGAAATTTAAGCAGTGAAACTACAAAACAAAAGCAAAAACAAAAGAGCATGTTCCAGAACTCTCTTTCCTTATTATTTGTGGCTACAATGTCAAAAATAAGGTTGATTATTTATCTTATTTCTCATTCAAGCAGAAAGAGGTGTTCAGGAAGTAGATTCAAGTGGTGATGACTGTTAAACATACCAAATATTAAAGGCCATTTGATTTTTTATAGATATTGGATTTAATATGAATAAAAATAGGCTCCTGTAAAACAATTTTATATTTTAGTTTGTATAAACCGTAAAATAAAATGATTTACCATAATATATATGGAAAATAGCAAGTCTCTATTCTTGCATAAAATTGCTAGAAAAAGAGCCAGAGAGATAGCACAGCAATAGGGCATTTACCTAGCATGCAGCCAATCAAAGACATAAGACAGTTCAAATTCCAGCATTTCATATGGTCCCTGTGCCTGTCAGGAGCGATTTCTGAGCACAGAGCTAGGAGTACCTCCTGAGCACCACCAGGTGTGACATCAGAACCAAAAAAGAAAAAAAAAAAGAAAGAAAAAAAACTGCTAGAAAAATGGTTATTTATAGTCACTGAAATGGAAGGACAACTCTTTTTCAAACAATTTATTCATTTGCTTACTTTCCAAATTATACTGAGTAATATGATACAGTTTTGAATATTTTAAAATAAAAATATAGAATCACATAATTACAAGCTTATTTATTATTAAGTTTACAGATCTACAGTGTTCAAACATAGCTTCACCAGTGCCCACTTCCCTCCAACCCTCAATCCTACCTCTATTGCAGGGACATTTTTCCCCTTCCTCTTCCCACCAACTTTAAGGAGCTTTGGTGTATAATATTGTTATTGATAGGATGCATGTCACTTTAACTCATTTCAGCACCTAGTCCTGAAAGACCAATTCTGTCTCTCTTTGTTATAGTGGTTCCTTAACTGAGTTATTCCAGTTTCTCTCCCTTACCTTCTAATAGCAACCATATTAGCTTTGTTTCAATTGTCTTTTGTTTTTATTTCCTTTGGCACTAGTTATTCTCCTACAATGCTTCTTTATATCCACACATGATTGAGATCATTCTATGTCCTGCTACTCATTTCACTCCACATGATAGATTACAGATCTATTTATGTAGCAGTAATTTGCATGACTTCATTTTTTATAATGGTAAAGCAGTATTTCAATTGTATATTTACTATGGCTTCTTTATTCAGTCACCTGTTCTTGGATACTTGGGTTGTTTCCAGTTGGCTATTGTGAATATTACTGCAATGACAATAAGAATGCAGATGTCTTTTCTCCATTGTGTTTTTGAACTCCTGGTGTATAGCTCCAGAAGTAGAATGCTGGGTCAAAAGGAAGCTAAATTCACATAATCTTTTATTATTTTATTTAATTTAAATATTAAACTCAGACTTCTCTTTATTCCCATGTACAAAGGTCAAATTAAAATCGATTAAAAATCTTGATATCAGACCCAAAGTCATAAGGTACATAGAGGATAAAATAGGCAAAACATTTTGTGACTTTGAGACTACTCATCTTCAATGAAGAAGCACTACTGTCAAAGGAAGTGGAAGCAGATATAAACAAATGGGACTACATTAAACTAAGAAGCTTCTGCATATTAAAGGAAACAGAGACTCATATTGCCTTTTAGAAAGATTGAATCAGGGACAGGAGCGTTAGTGCAGTGGCTGGTGTTTATGTTGCATGCAGCTGACCCTGGATGCAACCATGGATCTTGGTTCGATTCCCGACGTCCCATGTGGTTCCCCAAACCAGGAGTGATTTCTGAGCGCATAACCAGGAGTGACCTCTGAGCTTCACCGGTGTGGCCCCCCAAAAATAAATAAATAAATAAATAAAATAAAAAGGTGAACCAGCCATTATTTCCACCTGAAGTGAAAGAGGGTTCAGTTCCTGTTTTCTTTCAGCCATGTAAACATTGGTTGCTGTTGTTTATTTTTGGCCACACCCAGAGGTGTTATTAGTTACTCTTGGCTCTGTGCTCAGAATTCACTCCTGGCAAGCTTGGGGGACCTTATGAGATGCAGAGGATCTAAACTGGGTTGGTTGTGTAGAAGGCAAACACCCTCCCTACTATGCTATTACTCTAGCTAGCCCAAGTATAGAGCTTCTTAATGTTGTATTGTTTCTTCCACTTGACTGGTTCACTGGTGTTTCATTCTTAAAATCTCAGTTTTCCTAACATCATTTGTTAAAGATGCTTTTCTTCATAATTTTTACATCTTCATTGAAGATTAATTAATTATAGTGTGAGGGTATGCTTAGGAATATTCCATTCATTTCTACTGGTCTGTGGGTTTGTATTTATTTTAATATCATACTTTTTTAAGTACTACTACATTGTAATTTAGTGAGTAAGAGGAAGTAATCACTCCCATTTTTTACCCTAAGGCATACTTTAACTTTGGTGTTAGAGGGCCATTAATGTTCCATATGAATTTCTGGAGTATTTGATATATTTATTTGAAAAACTTTATGGGCATCTTTTAGGAATTACAGTGAGTATAATTGAGTGTATATATATATATATATATATATATATATATATATATATGTCTATATAATGCTTTGAAGAGTATTACCATTTTGATGATGACAATCCTCCCATGGGTTGTTTACATTAATTTCTTTTAGTAGTGTTTTGCGTTTTTTTTTTTTCTTTTTTCTTTTTGTTGTTTTTGGGTCACACCTGGTGGTGCTCAGAGGTTACTCCTGACTCTGCACTCAGAAATGGCTCCTGGTTAGGTGGACCATATGGGGTGCAGGGAATCAAATCACAGTCAGTCCTGGATTGGCTGCGTGCAATACATACTCCCCACCAGCTGTGCTATCTCTTCGGTTCCAGGTTTTGCAGTTTTCTATATATGTTTTTTTCACCTCAGTTAAACCAACTCTTATGTACTTGATTTTCTGAGGCATAATAGTCAATGGAACTTTTTTTGTATATTTGTTTTTGGGCGACACCCTGTGACACTCAGGGGTTATTCCTGAATATACACTTAGAAATTGCTCCTGGCTTGGGGGACCATATGGCTAATGCGGGCAAGGCAAGATGCACCACTGCTCTGGCCTTGTCAATGGAACTTTTTTAAGTCTCTCAATTTTCTCTCATTATTGACTTAACAGAAAGCATTGGAATTTTGCATGTTGATTTTATAAGTTGCCAATTTATTATTGTTTCTAAGAATCTTTACAGGTTTCTAAATATAGTTAATATCATGTCCTTTGCAAATAGTTAAAGCTTCATTTCTTCCTTTTCTATCTGGATGCTCTTGATATAATTTTTATTACTAATTACTACTGAAGTGTTTACAGTACAATATTAAATAGAAGGGGTGATAACGTTTAACCTGACCTTTGAGGGAAGATTCATAGTCTCCTTTTCTAATTTTGTATATAATGTTTCTTGTGGGTCTGTGTTGAATCACTGAGTATATGAACAAAGTTCCTTCACTTTCCATTTTTTATTAATTTTTTATTATGAATGAATGCTGAATCTTGTCAAATTCTATTTCTAAAACTATTTATGTATTGGTATGATATGTTATGTTGATATACTGTGTATGGTAAGTCATTATTGTATCCCCAGTATAAATCCCCTTTGGTCAATGATGTATGATTTTTTTTATCAGTTATTTGTTTTCAATATATAGTTGAGGATCTTTACATCAATATTCATCAAGGATATTTGCCTATAATTCCACTTTTTTGGTACTGTATCTTGTCTCTTTCCAGTTTTGGTACTTGGGTAATATTTGCTTCATAGAAACTGTTCAAGAGTTTTTCTAATTCCTTAATTTTCTTCAAGAGCCTGAAAAAGATTGGCAATTGCAATTCTATAAGGGTTTGGAAAAACTCACTAGTGAATTTATCTGAACCTGGGATATATTTTGAGGAAGGGGGATTTTTGTAAAATTATTAAATCACCATCATTTACAAAGCTATTTATAGTTGAGTTTTAGACATATACTATTCCACACTTATCCCACCACCAATGTCAAATTCTCTTCATGAATATTCCCAGGTTTCTTTCTTCTATATTTCATGCCCCAGAGCCTGGCATTTTGACAGGAACCTTTTTACATTTAGTTATTTAAATTTTGGTCTCTTCCTGTTACTGTCGCTGACTCTCTGGTTTGGATGTTTAGTTCTATTATTCCTTAACATAACCATGTACCAGAATGCCTTTGACTCTTGACCCCTAGTTGCTTCTTATTGATATTTCTTCCCCTCTTTTTACTCTCTTTTCTTTTTCTTTTATGAAGCCATGTCTAGATTTGTTTACAGGGTACTCCTGACTATGCACTTAGGAATCACTATTGGTGGTGTTTGAAGGACAATATTGCATGCCAGAGTTTGAATCAGGGTCAATCACCTGCACAGAAAACACCCTACTCATTGTACTATCACTTCTTTCCCAACACTCTATATATTTCTCCTCTATATACTGTGGTGTCATAGATGATTTAGACATATCACCTATAATATTTTCGCATTATTTGGGGGGAGAATTTTGATTAACTTTTGATTTTCTTGATAGTGATAGGTCTATTCAGGTGATCAAGGTCTTCTTGATTCAATCTTGGGATGTCATAGGAGTCCAAAAATTTACCATTTCTTTTAGCTTTCCTAACTTTTGACATACTTATTTTCAATGTAATTCCTGATGATCTTTTGAGTTTATGTTGTATCTGTTGTGATGTTCACCCTTTAATTTCTGAGTAAATTAATTAGGATTTTCTCTTTTTGTGTGTGATTAGTGCTAATGGTTAATATTAATTTTCAAAAAGTTAGCTCTTGATTTCTTTTATATGTAAATTGTTTATTAGGATTCTGATTCATTACTTTTGTGTTGTTTTATTTATTTTTCCTGTCACTTGGTTTGGGTTCCTTTTATTGGTAATTTTTAAATAGCTTTTGTTTTTTTAACAAATGGACCATTTCTGTTTCCTGATGCTGACATAGACTTGAACTTACCTCTTAGCATCCCTTTTGCCACATCCCCCAGGCTCTATTAGTTTCTGCCTCTATTCCTATTCCACAAATCTTTTAAATTCTTTTCCTCTGACTTTCTGATATATATTTTTTTAGTTGTTCAGTAGTGAACTCTTTAATTTCTGGAATTTGATTCACTTATCTATGTCAGTTGGTGATTTACTTCTACTTTCAGTGCACTACGGTCTGAGAAGATAGTTTACGCAATTTATATCATCGTGAATTTATGGTGGAATATTTTGTGGCACTATCTTTGATAATGGCCCATGCACATTGGAGAAAAATTTATATTTATATTTAGGGGAATGAAAACCCCCAAAAATATACCAAATATCCTCTCTTCAATTTATTACTTAAAAGTCAATATTTTCTTGCTAAGTATTTTTAGAGTTGATTTATCAAGAGTTGACAGAGCAGTTTTGAAATCTCCAAATATTGGTTTGCTCTTCAAACTCATATTCTCTCTGGAGCACATTATGCATGCCTGTTTCTTTGCTTGCTGATTTTCATTGTGGGGAAGAAGCGTGTGCCCTATTATTACTTTTTCTTCCTTCATATTTTTCTAAATAAATACAAATAAAAAGTACCTCAAAAACAAATAAATGTTGGTGAAGTCTAAGAATCTTCTCAGTACAGGTCTCAAGAAATGGAGACATTACAGCTTAGGGGCTTCATTGGTTACTCAGGAGTGCCAGTTTTCCCTATCAGATCCCCAAATTGAGGAAGTCCTTAAAACTTCATCTCTTCAAAACTCACACTTTATACCTCATTTGTACTTCATTTCTTCATTTATTTACCACTTTATACCTCACAGCGAGTGTACAAAGACCTCCTAACTCTAGTTATTTAGCCAAACACCAATAATACACAGGAAACAGCTGCAGATTATAAAAGTCAAAACTAGTAAACAATGTGGAATCCTACCATGCTAAAGAAATCTTCAAGAAGGAAGCACCACTGAGCAAGCAAGTAGAAGCAGAAACAGACAAATGGGACTGCATTAAATTAAGAACTTCTGCACCTTAAAGGAAATAATGAGGATTAATCAAAGAGAGCCCACAACCTGGAAAATTATTTTCCCACCACTCACCTGAGAAAGTCTTACAATCCAAAGATATAGATCACTCAGAACTTTACAAAAAAATAAAAATAAAAACTTCACCCCATCAAAAAATTTGAATAAGGGATGAATTGGAAATTCCTCTGAGAAGAAATAGAAGTGGCCCAAAAGCACATTAAATACTAATCATCAAAGAATTGCAAATCAAAACAACAGTGATATGTCTTTTTCACACCTCAGAGACTGACACACATCAAAAAGAATGAGTGCTGGTATAGATGTAGGCAGGAATGTATGCTCATTAATTTAGGTGGGAATAGCAAATGATACTGCCTTTCTGGAAACAATATGAAATTTTCTAAAAAAAAAAAATCTAGGAATTGAGCTTTATTTGTCAGGAACTCACTTCTTGATATATACCACAAGGGTACAAAAACAAAATGGAAAAGAGACATGTGTACTCATTTTTCCTTGCAATACTATTCACAAAGGCCAAAATCTAGAAACAACCCAAATGTCAAAGAAAATATAACTGGATAAAGAAAGTATGATACATATATGTAATGGAAAAGATAGAGCAATAAAATTTGCTGTACATGGAGGAGTCTGGTGAGTATCATGCTCAGTGAATTTAGGCTGAGAAAAGAGAATAAAAACAGAATGATCTATTTTATATGTAGGATACAGCAAATTCTAATGGCAGAATAATGAACACCTTAAGACAATGGTAACAAAGAACATGAGACTTTCTTTAGGAAATAAGTCATTTGAGGGGACTTTGGGGTAGGATAGGTAGGGGCAATATTTATGGTGGAAGGATGCATTCAATCAGGAGGATGAGGTGGTACTGAATTTGATATATATAAAAATATATAATATATATGAAAATTTATATATATAAATATATGTATAATGCTATCAACAGTACTGTAAACTGTACTGCAAAAATGTATATAATAAAACGTGCACCTCATAGAAGCAGACTGGTAAATGGGAGGTAAATGGAGGTGGATGTGGCCAGAGCTGGTGGAAAGTGAACACATGTGAATAGATTGTGGTTTAAACATTGTATTTTTGTAATTCTATGATTAATAATATTGTAATTTCACTGTTATGTAGAAATCTAAAAAATATAACTCTTCAAGTATTATTGTGTGGCTGTCAATGGTTTTCTTCATATCTACTAGAGACTATTTTATGTATTTTGCTGGTGTGTTGTCTTGTGCTGAAATTCACATGTAATTAAATGAGTTCTTCCTGGTGTGCATATCCCTTGATCTTTATAAATGATCCTCTTTGTCTCTTAATTTTAAAGCCTGAACTTATTGAATTCCAACCTTTTGCTTTGAGTCTGTGTTTGCTATTACTGTTAAAATTTGTTTCTTGTATGCATAAGTTTATATTTGTTTTTATAGACTATCCTACCACTCAGTGGCACCTAATTGATGTGTTTAAGCTGTGTTGGTTCTTAAGAATTTTACTCTTAATAAATTATTATTATGGAGTTTTGTTCCACTTTTCTGTAGAAGTTTGACAGTTTGTGAAATGTGTCTTGTCTTAAAGTACCTTTCAGTTCTTCTGAAGTTAGTTTCAAGTCTATGATGTTTCTGAACTTTTGCTTATCAGTGAAATTGTTCCTTCAGGCCTGAAAGTTTGGCTGTTTACAATATTCTTGGTGAAGCCTTTATTTTATTTGTTTTAATTTTACCATTTCCCACATTATCTTTCGGTCTGCAAAATTTCATTTGAAAATCTACTGCAAGTTGTAATTATGACATTTTGTACATGCTTATAGTTTTCTCATTTCTGCTTTTTAGCTTCTTGTGTTTTATTTGCTATCTGTTATAGTGTTTCTTCGAGATTTTTTTTATCATTCTTAATAATTCCTCTTTAAAGCTCTTCTCAGAAGGTTTATATAGTGAATTATTGTAAGTTGAACCTTCATGCCTACCATCTTTACTCTTCAAAGCATGCATTATAAAGTTCTGCATTGCTTTCCCAATTAGCTTTTGAAGTTTAGAGGTGATTTTGTGAGTTGTGTGGATAGATGACAAGATAATATGTTGAGAGTATACTCTCTAGGAGATAGGAAGAAATGAAGTAACAAGGGGAAGGGAAGGTGGCAAAAACACAGCTTTTGAGAGCAAGATTCTTTTTCTTTTAGTTTTTGAACTGGACAGAACCATATTGGGCAGCAGACAGCCTTTCACTTCTCCTTGGTCCTTATATAGATAAAATGTTGACTTCTGAGCATCAATTCCTAACAAACCAATAATTTGATTAAGGCATAATTTAAATAACATCACTTTATATGTTAATTAGATTCAACAGTAAGTGGACAAATCTGGCTTAATTTAAACCTTAAATTCTTAGTACTAGTAGATTACTTTTCCTTATTGATAAGAGTTTATTTCTCAAATGGTGCTAAATGTTTGTTAAAGTTAAGAATAAAGTAAGCATTATTGTATAATATGAAATACGTTGTTCTCTATTCTTCATTCTTTCCCAGTAGTGTTAAGCTCTTAAACTATTTACAAATGAATTTTATATTACATTCGATTAGAACAGATGGAGTACGTTTTCCTACTATATTTATTAATGATGTGCTTTGCTATTAGTGGCTTTGAACTTACTAGTGTGTTTAAGTTTGAGTGCTATTCATCATGAGATTATTCTCTGAGCATCCTCACAAAGTATTGAAAACAAGTAAAGTATATTTGAACCTACCTGGAAGTGTGAAATTTAAGAAAACCTAACAGACCTCCCTTGATTCCAGTTGAGATTTGCTGATCTAAAGCCAACCAACATATTGAAGAGGAAAAAAAAAAGGTTTTGCTAATCAATGATATTTGGATTTGGGGCTTTCTTAAATTTTGCAGCATAGTTATAATTGCTATGACTAATATATTATTTACTAATATTTAAAAATTAATTTTTTAAATAATCATTAATACCATAACAGTTATTTAAATTAATTACATTTCAAATATCCTGGTCTAAATATGTATGATATGACAGTAACATTTATAACTAAAACTATAGTAATCTATGAAAAAAATATTTTTATTTTTAGGATATCCAAAAGAAAGTTAAAATTGTAAAGGAAAAGAGTTTATTATATACATTAGGCATAAAAATATTTTCAAACTATTGGAATATTTTTACTTTTCAAAATAAAACATTATACATTTTTCACTCTCTTAAAGCTCAGACTTTATAATTTATTATATTGTGCATAATATATTATTTTGGAATCTATAATGTAGTCTCTAATAATTTAGTTATTAGAAATTGTGATGTATATACAACAACAACAACAGCAACATAAAGCTCTAGCCTAGCTTTTGGTATACGATCTCTTCAACAAACAAGAGCTCCAATTCCAGTAGTCTGACTGAGACAACCACAACTGAATGGATCTTCTGGAAACATAATGAAAGACTTTATCCCAGGCTCCATTCTAGGAGCAACATAACGACCAAGAACACCAACTACAGAAGATGGATTAAAACAACACTGAAGAAACATAACTGCTAGAACCACAAAGAAAGACTTCATAAACTCCATTCCCTGACCTGCACAGCCACCAAAATCTCTAGAAACAGAGGTCTGATTTTACCATCCAAGACAAAACAGAAATCTTCCACACACCATGAAAGCAGCAAGGGGAGAGTAAATGATTATGCAAAGAGTCTAGAGTTAATCCCATGACAGTATACTTCAGGCGTGGAGAAACCCTGTATCTCCTAGGTCAAGGGAATTCCCTCTACAATATCCCCAATAGTTTCTGTGCCTATGCAGGGGAATAAAGAAAAGGAGAAAGGAAAAAAAAAGCACAAAACAATCATTTTTCCACATGTTTATTTATCGATTGATCGATTTTTTTGATGTCTTTATTTTGGTGTGGAGATTATGGTTGATGTCTCCAATATTATTTTATTTTATTTTGTCTTGTCTTTCTCCTTTTTTTTTGCACTCGAGCATGATTTGATTTCAGAACTGAGACTATTGTGTGGTGCCTGTCTTTATTGCTGTAGTGCTCAATGGTTATTCAATTCGATATTTTTTTCTGTATTGTTGTGGTATTTCAATTACCTATTTCACGTCCTCTCTCAAACTGAGGTTGGAAGCCTCTTGAGCCCATTTCCAGCGTATTTGACTTTTGACTTCTTTTTTTTTCCTCTTATTTTGTACCCCAATCTATTGCTTTTCTTGCCTTAAAACAAAACCACATACCTCGATTTTTTTAGCTCTGCCTCTTAAATAAAGGGGGAAACAAGGGAAGATTCCAGGACCAAACAGAGGGATCCACCTACTCTAGTAGCCCGGGGGGGGGGGGGTGATGGTGGGATACATGGGTTGTAGAAAGGAAATTGGAATGGGGGGAGGACATAGTTGGTGATGGGTATTCCCCTGACTCAATGTTAATATGTACCTAAAATACTACTGTGAAAGATATGTAAGCCATTATGGAAAAAAATTGTTTTTAATCAGAAAGTTTCTTTGACTTACATGTATTATTATATCAATTATATGTTATGTTATGTCACTATATTATGTTATGTTAGTTTACCTCATTATGTTAATCAATTTTGTCTCTTGAATAAATTCTTACAATAAAAAAAAAAGATGTAGGGCATAAATTCCTTAGTGGAGATTTAGGGAGAATAGTTGTCCAAAGGATATACTGTTCTAAAGCACAAAAGTTTGTAACTTTAAAGCTATGTACAAATAATTGGGAGGAAAATTTTCTAGTGTCACCTGAGATAACACTTGTAAATCACATATCGAATTATATAATTCTCAAATTTAATGAATATGCTAAATTATTCAAAGCAGCTACTTTAAACATATATTGGCATGCTGTATTAATACAGAGTGAATAGTTCCATTTCAGATGTCAGAGAGACATCTTGTCAAACCTGAAGAACTTTGTGAATGGATAAAAATATTTTGCTTCACAAACAAGTTGACCTGTTTTATTTGACCTACTTTTATAAAAAGGAAAATTTTCTTTTTTTTTTTTTTTTTTTTTTTTTTTGGTTTTTGGGCCACACCCGTTTGACGCTCAGGGGTTACTCCTGGCTATGTGCTCAGAAATCGCCCCTGGCTTGGGGGAACCATATGGGACGCCGGGGGATCGAACCGCTGTCCGTTCCTTGGCTAGCGCTTGTAAGGCAGGCACCTTACCTCCAGCGCCACCGCCCGGCCCCTATAAAAAGGAAAATTTTCTATTATGGATAATATAACTATTTCTGAACAATTAAATGTTTTTAATTAAACTAGATTAAGGACTATTAAGGTACTTGCCTGCTGCAGACATGTTAGCATTGCTAAGCAGAACCTTCGTGGTGTCCGGGAACCTTTCACAGGGAGAGAAGCGGAGCACGAGTGGACAAATATGAAATATGAAATAAATGAGACCACACAAAATGCATTGTATGGGGACTCACGTCCAAGAGATAAAAGACAAATTTATTTTTCAGCCGATGACTTTTTATAAGCACAGACTCTGGTATGCAAGGTGTCCTAAAAGAGCAGGAGAGCAGTATAAGGGGGAAACAAGCCTTAAATTTACATATTAAAAGACCTTTCTTCAGGTAAGAAAGAACTCTGCTGGAAGACAGTGAAACCAGAGCTGGGAATGTTTTTGGTTTAGCAAAAAGCAGGTTTTTCAAGAAACCAGGAGGAGAGAGACAGAGTTATTTATGATGTTTATGCAGTAGCCGGAAAATAAATTTTAGGGGGGACGGAAATAATTGTTTACCAACATAGAGCTATGCTCAGAAAAAGAAGCTGTTGGCGCCAGGTTATATGAACTAGCCAGCAGGGAACTTTTGGCGGACTTTTGGTATTGACATTTCTTTGTCTGTAGGAGAGCTGAGGCTGGATTTTTATAGTGGCCAAAATAGAGAGAAAAATGTAATGTTACAGCCATGTTGGAATTACCGCCAATGATCCACGCAAAGGGTCAAATGAATGACTTCGCTAAGCGGGCCTTTTGGCAAATAATTCTTTGTGAGGAAGGCACTGCACCAGGGAAGGAAAACATCACATCTGGTGCATGCTTTCCTTAAATGAGAGGTAACACTTACCTTTTAAGTACAATAAAGTTACTTTTTTTTTGTTTATCAATACATAAACTTGTTTGAGAAGTGAAAGCTTTAGTATTATATAACTCTGAGTTAAATTTCTCAGTTTTAGGAAGGAGAAAATTTGGAAGTATTTTATAGGTTTCTTAGAAAATATTTTTAAGAACTTTACAATAAAATTGAGATTATGCAGAATTCATTTAATAGAAACTATTTCTAGTTATTTGATTAATTCTTGAATAGCTAAGCCAGACAGTTTACTTTTCTAAATCATATTTTTGGGGAATATTGAACATCATAATTATTCTGATTCTTCTTTTACAAGATCATAATAAGCCACATCTATCCATTATTCAAGTAAGCACCTATATTTTTAAATTTTGTAATTAACTACACATATTTTTTTTAAAGTAAAACTTTCAGTACCTAGACAGCATAATTAGGGACAACAAAGATCAACTCAATAATACATGTAGAGGTTAGAAATAGAATTTCTTACAGTTAAATAAACTCCTGCTTTGCATGTCAGTGAAACCTTTGTTATTTTCTGGCAGGTATATGAATAGACAGAAGCTTTTCCATATATTGACAGAACTGTGCAGAACGCAATTAGTTTTTCAGCTTTACCAACTTCTGTTCTTTCCTGAGAAGTATTCCTAAACAACCCCTAAGTGAAGAGAAAGTTATTCGCATTATAAAAACTTTAGGACTGCTTTAGATTGGTTTTATTTTAGTCTTTGTAAATGCAGACAGTATGTCATGAACACCAGTTTCAGGAAAAAATAAAAAAGCCTAACCAACAGTTTATTAGGGCTGGTGCTTTACCCATAATAGAAAGATCGATAGTGAAGGTAATGAAGATGAACAGTATATATAGAAAGTCAAAGTAGGGCTCAGAAAGAAAATAAAACAGTAAAGTATCATCATGTTTATATTTTAAGTTGAAAAAATTTTGCAATTAACTTATGTAAGCCTGCATGAATTATGTCTTGTTTCAGGTACAATACTAGTTAACTACGGTGTAAACTCATGAGCAGGTTTTGCATTTAATAATGTTTTTGTATTCCTTAATATAGAGCCAATACTAGTATTGATACTAATAAATAATTATGATTAGTTAAGATAAATTCAAATTTGATAAGGGTGATACAATATTAGAATGTCCAAATGTTAATGAAGTGGATTCTTTGACTCCAAAGAGCAGTGACCGAGGTAGATATAGATTCCTAAAATATTTTTTATTTCTTATTTAATAATTATTTAAACACATCATTGAAATTTATAAAATTTATACAATTTTGACTATTGTTAAAAATGCTGTATTCTCATTTAAGTATGCTGTGAGTACCTTTATTATTTTCTCATATACTCCTGATTTTTATACAAAAATATAATAATATAATCTGTAAGAATTGTTTAGTTCATATTCAGACATCATTTTAACTGCATAAGGTACTAAGTTATGAGAATTAATTTTTAGGAGCTAAGTTTTGAGAACTTAGAACTAGTAAACTTTATATAGAATTAATTGAATTCCAGAGTTCACTTTCCTGGGCCCTTATGGTCGAGAGAACAATTAAAAAAAGTTATGATGTTGCATTTTTTTTATTACTTCATGACATTTCAATGAGGAAAGATATAATACCAAAGATTTACACTCTTTTAGACCCAGATCTTGCCACAAACTTTGAGGCAAGGATTTGGTTATGAAAGGAATAATCCCCTTTTTATAAGTAGTCCTAGGGAAATTTTAGGTAAACCATTACATTTTCAATTCTGTGTATTTTAGTTTTGTAATTTATCTTGTATTGAGTAATAATTGACCTACAGTATTATTTTAGATTTAAGCTTACACCATAATCATCTAATAATAGTATATTTTTAAAACCAACAGTGGGGCCGGAGAGATAGCACAGCTGTAGGGTTTTGCCTTAGAAGCTGCTGACCCAGGAATGGTGGTTCCCGTCCCGGCATCCCATATGGTTCCCAGTGCCTGCCAGGAGTGATTTCTGAGCACAGAGCCAGGAGTAACCCCTGAGCACAGCTGGGTATGGCCCCCCCCCCCAAAACAAAACAAAACAAAAACACAACAAAGTCAATTTAGTTAATAATATATCACCTCTACCTAATTCTAATATTTTTTGTTTCAAGTTTTAGATTTAAAATTGACTGTGTATGTGAGATCTGTGAGATTAGTTCACTAGAAATATTTAGAATTACAAATATGTTAGAACCTACTTTAATTCCCATGGAAACTACAGTGAAAATGTCCTCTGCTGATACAAAGAAGTTAAATAACTTAAGGTACGATTTCTAAATTGTGATTTATTTTTCTATAACCTTGTAATAAGGAGAGTGATCTTTCCACTAAATAGGATATCTGGGGTATTACTGTAGAAGTAATTATGCTCTGTATATTATATTTGCTTTAAATTTAGGGAGAATTGTTGAGAAAATGACTTGTAATAGTCCCTGGACAAAGATTTTCTGTGTCACTAATCAGGGAAAGTCTGCCATGATTTCGACGTGTTGTAAATGGCATATTAACTAACATTATTGTTTATGTGTGCTTTCCACATGGCTTATCTTTGAGCTCATTGGACATAGGTCAGTGAGAAGTGAGCATAGTTAGCACAAGGGAGCTTTCCATGCTTTATATCTTTAAGCTCAATGAATTACTCGAATATCCAAAATGGCATGGAACTGTTTAGACTGTCAAATCAAGAATATAATTTCATAATATCAAGTTTGCAGCACAACCATAGCATTGCAATTTAGCACACATTTTGTTAATGTGCTTTTTATCCTATTAGTCTCATCTTTGCAGCCCACTGCCAGCCATATGTTACTGGTCTTGAATAAACCTCTTAAACAAGAGGAAATAAAAAAAAATGAATAAATTTACAGTGCCGTATTTGCTATTGTTTATCTAGCAACAACCAGCCTCCATTTCTTTCTTAATCAAGCTCAAATTTTATTCAATTTTGGAAGAAGTGTGCTCAAGGAACAGGGTCACCATATGTAGCCCAGCATGTGAAATATGAAGGATATAAGTCATAATCGTATTCCCCATTTCAGCAGGGATTCATTAGGCATTTTCATGTCTGATTTCTGGCCAATAGGAAGGAGCTCAAAGAAAGCCTATTGCAAGACTTCTGGGAAAGGTTTCTTCCTGATAAAAGAAATATGCATGAGGAGAAAACCCTTCAGTTCCCTTTCTTTTCAAGCCTTTGGATGTTGTTATGAGGATTTAATGCATACAGTGACTTCAGCCTAGAGGCTGGGGATGAGGAGATTGATGACATTCAGGGCCTGGTAAATCCGGAAGGTTAGAAAGAGCTTAGGTTCTTTAAGGCATTATTAGGCTGCTGAGCCAATTCATAGATATTCTTCTCTCTGGACTTCTTGCTGAATGTCATAATAAATGTCTTTATTGTTTAAGCCACATTTAGCAGAGTCTTCTGTTACTTACAGACAAAAGCATTCCAACTGATAAAAGAAGTTAGTTAAAAGTGCAGTTCTTACCAATGTGGTAGCTTCTCTCACAGGCAAAGGCAGGCAAAGAAAAGAAAGGGCATTACTGGTTTACTAATGAGCTTTCTTTAGATCTGGAAGTTTACAGTTTGAAATGCATTTCTCCTAGAGAAATGTTAACAAATGGTATCTAGGTTCCCAAACTAAATTCATAAGGCCTATTTAATCCAGTAAGGCCACAAAATCTGCAGAGTCTAGTGGAATTAAATCACCTTGAAAAGCAATATTTCCTTTGGGGGGGAAAATGAATTTGGACAAAAAGGGAATTCAGAGACTCAGCTAGGCAAAACAGAATATCAGCATTCTCAGAAAAATTACTATAGACAACTTCCTTTCCATTAATAATTGGGTAGTAGGAATAAGGCAGTTATTTAACCATATCTCCGAAAATGTGATAATAGCTGCTGTTTGGAAGTTTGTCTCAGAAAGGTCAGAGACTAGGAACTGATACAGAAATAACCAGAATTCTGGAAGGGACAAAGTTAAATGATTTATTTTCTAGCTACTAACTTCAGTAGTTTGCTTTTTCTATTTTGTTGTTTTTGTTTTTTTTTCTGGGCCACTCTCAGAGTCTCCCAGGGGTTGCTCTGAGCCCAGAAATTGCTTCTGGGGGACTGTATGTGATGTGGGGATTGAACCTCAGTTGAGTGCATAAAAGGCAAACACCCTATATACTGTGCTATCACTCCAGCCCCTGCCTTTCTATTTCTGTATCACTCTGATATATGTATATATATATGTATATATATATACACACATATATATATACACACACATATATAATATGTACATAAAAAACAAAAAAGAAGATTCTTTTTCTGGAATGATTTAAAATTTATCACACATTTAGGCAGAACTTCAGATAAAATTAATAATATTGTTTACTTGTTTCTTTAACTCTGAATACTAAATCTTTGATAAGTATGGTAATCTTTAATAAGTATGGCAAGTTTTTGGCTACTACTTAAGAATTTTATCAGTGAAAACAATTTTTAAGAATATTGACTGTAGGACAATATGGTAAACTATTCTAATAAAATAAATCAACGTGTATTTTGTTTTTACAGGTGAAATTAGAAGATCTAAGCAAACCTATTATTCACCTCTATGATTCAAACTCATGAAAGTTACCAGATTTTGTGCTCTAAATTTTTAACATTTTCACGAGAAGAATTCTTGTCCAAGTGGGAGAACCAAGTGCTAAGATGGTCAAGATGTGAAAGGATAATTTTCACTGAAAAGAGTAAAATCTTACACATTCTCAAAAGAGGGGTGGGGTAGGGTGGAGTGGGTCGAATTATAAATTTACCATTATAATAAATTTAAATCGGTGTTATCTAAATAACCCAATAGGTGCATTTGCTGGTTTGGGGGACACATATGTAATTGCTTCAGGGATCATGTGGTTCAGGAAATGTAATCTGAGGCCCGTGTCATGCAAAATCTGTATTCTAGCCTTTTGGAGCATCTTCTGCCCCAAAACAAAATTTTTTGTACTCTAGCAATGCTTTGAAGCTCTGAAGTATTTATTAGATGATTTTCAAAACTATCACATTTCCTAAAGTCCTACACAAGGACAGATTTATTTTATGACATGAATCTATTATAATATTTATTATAATATTTCAACAGTAACATCTTAAGTAGTATGTATACACACCAGAATAAGAAGACATTGAATATGTAATTCTTGGCTTGTGCCAATGTTAGCTCAGCTTCTAAAAGACAGTATTCTCTCTAAAAGAGGAAAGAGGGAGTACTAGATGATTCTATTCAGTTACTGCATTGTTTATTTCCAGATTTTGGCTGTAACTCTTGGCTCATTGCTCATAAGCTAGAGAGCTTATGGGACATATAGGCTACTAGGAATTAAATTTGATCTGCTACATATATGTTAAGAGTCGTGCTTTCTGTTATGTCTCTCCAGTCCCAAGATATTTCATTTTTATTAACACAGGATTCTTATTGAATATATTGGGTTCTCTAGTTTTTGAACTAGTTAAGATCATTTTGAGAATTATGATGATTCACCCTATTTATAGCAAGACCATATATTTCTGTCACATTTCTATGATTATAAAGTAGAATAAATATAGCCTTTTCTCTGTACAAAAATGTCTTTGAACTCAAGTCAATCATTGAGTCTCTCTTCACTCTTTATGCATTCCTCCTGGCTATTATGAAATTTTAATAGAGATTAATAAAGAACCTTAAGGATTAGAGATTCAAGCCCAATGCATTTAATGTGGTATCTCCAGTTCATATCCTGGTACTGTATCTCTAGGAGTAATCTCTTGTACAGTTGTGTGTCACCTTCAAACAAAATAAACAATAAAGGAGAGAGATAGTAGATTATTTCTCACCATTACCAAGTATTCCTAAATTCCTAGTCTCAGGGAAAAGTCATTGAGATCTTGTTCATTCATTAAAGGTTCCTTATGCAAATTTTGCATCCACTTCTGAGACTCTGATTAGTAAGAGTTAGGTGCAGACTTGCTAAATTTGAGAGAGATTTGTTCAATTAGGAATGACTTTATGTCTTACATTTGCATAAATGCATAACTGCAGAGAGTAGAGAAGAATGGCTTTAAGTTGACTTTTTACCTCTGCCTAAACAGAGAAGCAGCTGGTACTCTGCTAAGTAAAACAAATTAAAGGGCTGCCTCACCAGGCATTTCAGGCACCCCATTACACTGGTATTTTATTATACGCATCTTCAAAGCAGTCTTTAAGTACTGAGTCTTTATCAATTGAATTCTATGGGAGGTTTTACTCTTCTCCATTATGTGCTGCCAAATGCTGGCTGGAGTTGTGTGATGCTACAATTCTCTGTCATTTCATCCCCAGAAATCTTTGTCTGGTTTTATACATGGTGAGGCTGCAGATCAGTATTTTAATGTATCTTAAGAGGAAAAAAAATATAACAAACTAAAAACAGCTGCCCCACTGGCCAGAAACAAGAAGGTCAAGGCATTCTCTATGTAGCACACAGATTTTACAGTCTTTCCTGCATTGCTCTTTCACTCTTTCACAAAATGCCAATTTCTTAGACCAAATTTCTCAATTCAATATTGAATGCTACAAGCATGTTGAAATTTTGAGAGTTCTTCATGACCTTTAATAACTAATATGTAACATCATGAAATAGGAAATAGAAATTGATTAGATTCCTATAGTATTCCATTGTGTGTATATACCACATCTTTATAAGCCACTCATCTGTTGTTGAACATCTAGATTGATTCCAAATCTAGGCTATTGTACTGAGTGCTGGCAGTAAATAATGGTGTGCATGCGCTTATTTTTTTGAGTGAATATATATGGAAGAGAAGGAAATATATAGAGTGGAGGGGTAGTTAATAGACGGGGATGAAAAATGACAGGGGGTAGGGCTAAAGAGGATATAGGTACATTGGTGGTATTAAAGTCTAAATATACCAATCAGAGTGAACAACTCTTAAATCATGAAACCAAAAATTTAACAATTGAACCTATAAAGGTGCTCTTCATGATGACTGGTAGGGGAGTGGTGTGATATGAAATGGGAGAATACTTAAGAACATTGGTGGAAAATTGACACTAGTGATGCAGTTTGTCCTGGAACTATTGAATATCTATTACTCAACTATGAATAACTTTGTAAATAATAATACTTAATAATAAAAAAATGTTTTCCTAGGGGATTGTGAATGTGGCTAAAGGAGTAAATTATATGCCTTATGCAAACAGCCCAAAGTTCAGTGCCTAGTACTGCATAGGCCTCAAGTGCCTCTAATAGTCTAGCCATGTGTCTCTACTAGGCATGTACCCCCACAATAATAAAAATGTTTCTGTTTTGCTATTTCTACTTTTTTCTACTATGTCTATCCTTGAAAATCAATGTATTTTAGATAATTTTTCTCTTATGTTAATGAGCATATGATTGCTAATATATTTTTGTGGATAAAGTTATAGTCTAACTGATATTAGATGAACTTGTGTTTCAGAACAAAATTGACATATATTTCTGAAATTTTATTATTGCAGACACAATGAATAGTCTGTGTAATTCTTTGAGATGAAGAAATAAAATGATCAAGGGAAAATACAAGTCTTAATTTGGGATGTTTCAATTCCCAATAAGTATCACACATTAATGTGAGGGATTATGTGTGGATTGGACATAAGATGTTCAACACATTGTTTCTTGTTACTGTTTCCTTTGCTATTATTGGGTAAACTTGGGCACAGGGAAACTTGTAAGACTTTTTCACTGAATGGAACAGAAAAGAAATTTCAAAGTTACAGCATTTAACAAAGGTGGTCAAGATTCCTGTAGATCCTGTTTTCACAGACGGGCAAATTACGATGAAAGCATTTATTTATAAGGCACACAGAGACACATATAAAATCATACACTCACAAAAAGCCCACTTGCATGCAAACCATACCTGAGACTTTTGTTTTTATGACTGACATAGCTAATACAATTTGTAATGATAAGGGGTCTTAATTACTGACAACAGAATTCTAGGTAATGAAAGTAGAAAATGACTTATTAAAGGATGATGGTGACTCCTAAATAACTGAAAAAGAAATTCATTACTGATTCTGTGATAATTCCCTAAACTACACTGTAGAAATAAGATACCAAGAGATTGGTTGCTTCTCTCCTCACCATGAATTTGCTGAACTTGGAAACTGCTCTGATAACTACTTGCTCCAGAATCGCCATCTTTGTCAGAAACTTCAGCACCATGGTAGATCAATAACAAGAGTCTTACACAACTTGCTTTTTCATTTGATTAAATTCTAATTTGGACAAATATGAAATTATGTCTGAAAGGCTAGGCCTACATTATTTCTTGCAGCTTAGTCACAAGAAAATCTAGAAAAAAAATTTTTTTATGAGCCTAAACCCTGCATGTTAGGAACTGGAAAAATATCTAATAAACTTTGCTCTTATCTCTCACTCTACAGATTTTAGGAAACAATGATAGAATCTTTTCACAAAATAGAGAAAAAGAAATACAAATTTAAAAATACAAGAAAAACAAGACAATTCTAATTACACATTGACGTCCAAATCTTCACTGTGAACTTACTCCTACCATAATTGATATTGGCTACCAAAGAAATGGATAGAAAATAGCAGGACTTTAAGGGTATAGCATAGAGAGGTATCTTAGTTTTTTCCTAAATCATTTTTTTTTGGTTTTGGGGTCACACCCAGCAGTGCTCAGGGGTTACTCCAACTCTACACTCAAAAATCGCTCCTCGCAGGCTCGGGGGACCATATGGGGTGCTAAGATTTGAACCACCATCCTTCTGCATGCAAGGCAATGCCTTACCTCCATGCTATCTCTCCAGCCCCATCCTCGAGCATTGCTGCTGCTTGATTTAAGTAAGACCAACCTTTGTCATCTGAACAGACAGACTGGTATTTAGAGAAACTCATGTGCAGAAGAATCAACAGGCCAATATTGTTAATAGCTGTATGATTGGTAGCATGGGATGATCAAGTAGCCCTTGACGGGCCTTTGGAAAGTTCTATTTCAAGTTCACATCTGACTGAAACTTAATGTTCTTTACAGAGCACCCAAGTCAGTCTTTTCAAAATCCCGGCAGTCTACATTGCAAATACACTGTTTAGTGTGACCACTTTTATCATTGACATTAGCTATATTTTCTTGGTTACTTGATGTACCTTATATATTAGCCTGTTACCTCACTTTATACTTTTTCATTGTGGAGATAGCTTCTTTCCTTAAAGATCATGAACAAATTTCTGCTAACTTCAGCTTTTCATATGTAGTTTACTCACTTATTTCAGCTTTCACAGATTTGAGGAGTGTTATACTTTTGTTTTAGATTAAACATTGGTTTATATATACACATATACATGTATATATATGATTTTATATATGTATATACATGTATATATATGTTTGAGGGCTATATCTGGCAGACCTCAGTTATTACTCCTGGATATGAACTCAGGAATATCATTTGGAAGGATCAAGGGAAATTTTTGGAATGCGAGGATGAAACCTAGGTTGAACTTGTGCAAGGCAAATGCTCTATCTATTCTACTATCATTTTAATCCCATGTTTAAATTTTTTTAGTTTTGTTTTGAGTCCCTCCTAGCTTTTTACTTATTTATTTTAATTTTATTTTCTTGAAGCAATTGTGATCTAGACTCCTTCATAGTTAAATTTTATATATACAGTGAGTCAGAACCATTCCCACCATGAGTGTCAACCTCCCTCCACCAATGAACCTCCAGTACATCCTATACCACCATGCTTTGCCTTCTGGCTGACAGCATAACAGACCAGTTTAAGTTTAGATTGTTTAGGTCTCTTGATTCTATCATCATTGACTTTGGTTTGGACATTTAGTTCTGTACTTTTCTTACCCCAACAACGCATCTGAAGCCACTTGGTTCATGATCCACAGCCTTTCTTTATTCTTTTCTTAGTTTTATAGAAAAAATATGAAAATATGTGATAAAATAAAGTACTGTAATTAGTGTGCCAAGGTTCTATGAAAAAAGATGGAAGCCACTATTTATTTATTTTTATACTTTTTAATTTTTTAATTATGAGAACAAAGATGCAAAGAAAGAGGACAAGGTAAAGTTACAGTGGAAGGACAATCACCCATAATCAGAATTCTCAGTAGTCCCATTGCTGATATCTTAACTTTGAACTTTCAGCCAAAGAACATTAATAAATATAAAGCACAGGCCTGGAGAGATAGCACAACAGTGTTTGCCTTGCAAGCAGCTGATCCATGACCAAAGGTGGTTGGTTCGAATCCCGGTGTCCCATATGGTCCCCCGTGCCTGCCAGGAACTATTTCTGAGCAGACAGCCAGAAGTAACCCCTGAGCACTGCCGAGTGTGGCCAAAAAACAAAAACAAAAAAACAAAACAAAAAAAAAAAACAAAAGAAAGAAAGAAAGAAATATAAAACAGAACCCACGTACAATTACTTTGTCCCTCAAGTCCCCAGATTGTAATACATATTATTTCTTCTTTTTTTTTTTTTTGTTTTTTTTGGCTGCACCCGTTTGATGCTCAAGGGTTACTCCTGGCTAAGTGCTCAGAAGTTGCCCCTGGCTTGGGGGGACCATAAGGGATGCCGGAGGATTGAACCGCGGTCCTTCCTTGGCTAGTGCTTGCAAGGCAGACACCTTACCTCTAGCGCCACCTCACCAGCCCCTACATATTATTTCTTAGCAGCACACAAAGCAGTCTAAAGCCATAAAACTTATGTAACTCCTTAAACATTGAAGGCAAAGTACTTTTTTACATTTCCATGCACATGCATATTAGTTTAAGTTAACCTCAAAAGTTTAAGTGGGTTGTTTTTCTTGAGGATTAGAGTCAAAGGAGCACAGTAAAAACGGTGTTAGAGTGGCAATTATTGTTTGCATAGGCCCACCAAAATATGAGGGACATGGAAAGGAAAAGCCTTGGCCTAAATACAAGGAGACCCTACCCCTGAAGTTTCCTGGCATAAGATCAACTCTAGGGAGCACCTATTTAAAAGATAAGAAACAAAAAAGGAAAATAAAAAAATGTATATGTGGCAGTTTTGTGTTTGTTTGATTTTGCATAGGTATAGCAAAAGATGGGGAAAATAGAAAGAAAAGACTTTTGCCCTTAAAACAGGGAGACCCTACCCATGAATCATCCTGCCATATGCTCTGGGCATACTAAGTTGTTTAACCTCTAAGTCTTGCTTTGTGGTCCCAGTAAAAGTTCATCTCAATCACAATTGTTGCAGTGAAGTTTCTGTAGTTAGATATTCTGGATTATGTACAGATCCTATGTTAAAGTCAGGGTGACATGGAGTGTCTTCTGGTTTCATCTCATCGTTAGGTGGCAATGCAGGGAACCCTGCCTTGAAAGCAAGTTGTTGTTACCAAGTCATCAGGGTGTCACGTGAACCCACTTTGGAGCAAGACAGTGCCAGGTCAGCATTAGGTCCTTCTCTGGTAGAAGTCCGATTTCTGGTGTTGTGCAGAAACCATGCTGGTTCCATGGATGTGATCCAGTGTTCAGGGTGAATGTCCGATGTTTTGTCTTTTGAAGCCTAAGCCAAGTCATTATGACAAGTATTCAGGGTGTAAGGCTCCACTGCAATATAAAATGTATGTGTTCCTATTCCTATTAGATAAGAACTCCTCCTAGCTTTCTTAGGAGATATATCTTGCTCTGTGCTATGGATCACTTTTGGTAGGCTGGAGGAACTGTAAATGGTTCCAGACATTGAATTCAGGTTGTCTGCATGAAAGACAAGTGTCCTATTAGTATTATACCTCTCTCCTGCCCCTGTCTTACATTTTTAAGGAACTGGTATGACGTATTTGGTCAGCTATCCAGAACAATTTCTCCATGTCAACTATTACACTATTTGTCTTTTATCATATTTCTGGCTAGAATAGTACTGTTAATTTCATTAAAAATTTTAATTACATTTCACCATGGTTAAGTGATTCAAAAGAAGAAAATTTCAGTCCATTTCAATATGTTTTCTATACGTCTTTTTAATCTTTTCTAGCATTTGATTTAATGTAAGAGGTGTGCAATTGTCATTCATTTGAACACTTAGCAGTCATTTATGAATGCATTTTGATTTATGTTATATCTTTTTGAATAGACACATTAGGAAGGGATAGTTGGTCAATGAAGCAGTGAAATAATTATCAATATAACTAATAGAAACATGGTCTATGGTAGCTCCAATTATAGACACAAAAATGTATTGATCACAGACCACTATAAAATATATAAGAATATTGAAATAAAAAAGAATATTGAAATCATAACTACTCTACTACATAATTGTGTAGAAATTCTTCATATCTGAGAGAGATACAGAGACATTAACTGAACATGTGCTCTTGGAAAATGACAATGATAGACTTGCTAGATATTTGAATTCAAAATTGACACAGATATTGTTTGTTTTTTTGCTTTCAACCATTTTTTTTGAGGTATTGGGCTTACAATACTTTTTTTTTGTTTGTTTTTGGGTCACACTAGGCAGTGCTCAGAGGTTTCTCCTGGCTCTAAGCTCAGAAATCGCTCCTGGCAGGCTCGGAGGACCATATTGGGAAGTCGGGATTTGATCCACCATCCTTCTGCATGCAAAGCAAACACCTTACCTCCATGCTATCTCTCTGGCCCAGGGCTTACAATACTTTTAATCAAACTTTTGTGCATATATCTTTTTAGTACCATAAATTATAAGAGCCCACTTCCTCCACCAGCATCCTGAGGACTCACTCTTCCTAATACCCCTTCATCCATGTAAACTCAGCACAATAGGAAAAATGTTCAGTTCTGATGATTGTGGCCATTTATTGTTCTCTTATTATATCTCCCCCACACATATAGATGATCTCTCTTTAATTGTGGAGACAGAAATATCTATACACAAATAGATGAATAGAGCTATATGTAATTATACAAAATTGTCAATGAATAATATATTGATAAAGTATTTTTTCAAAAATATATTTACAGTTCTATAAATAAAATTATGAATAATCTACATTAATATACTTTAACATTTATATAAAAATACAAGAAAATTTTAAGGAAAAATTCTGACTAGACCTTTCCCTAAAAGTGTATTAAATTCTAATAAACCTATTATCTTTGAAAGTCAAAAAAATGGTGCACAACATATTTGGTATGTTCATAATGTTCAGAATTTAATCTATAAATCTGGCAAGTTCTAAATCTCTCACACTCTTTATTCGTCTTTAGAGCACAGAAGAAACAACATATTTATTTCAGTTCTTCGGTTAATTAAATGTACTTTTTAATTTAATTTTTATTTTAATCATAGTGGCTTACATATCTTTCACAGTAATATTCCAGGTACATATTAACATTGAATCAGGGGAATTCCCATCACCAAATTGTCCTCCCTCCTGCTCCCATCCTGCTCCCATATCCTCCACCCTCACCCCAGGGGCTGCTAGAATGAGTGGTCCCCTCTGTGTCTAGTTTATTACTCAGTGATCTTATAACTGTTTGGTCTTGGTAAATGCACTTTTATAAATATTTAGAAATTTCAACTCTGAAGCCTAGCATCTCAAAACTGTTATATAAATGATTCCTATTGATTAATATGAATTTATTTTCTTCTTAGTAATTGAAGATTCTGATATTTTAAAATGAGTTTTAGGCTTATCATATATCAGATATAATATAAAAACCAAAGTGTCTTATTTATTTCCTTTTGAACCACATTCATTTATATTCAAGGTTTATTCCTGGTAGATAGACTCTGGGGACCATATTAGATCTTGAGGTTAAACCTGGGTTGTCCTCATGCAAGTCAAGTGCCCTACTTTCTTCTCTGCCCCAATTAATCTTACTTAATTCCCCCCACATATTTATATAAGGAATTCTGAAGCCGGTGTATTTGCATATGTCTCTATTTTACATCCTGTTACTCCTATGGTATTTATATGTTTTCTATCAAAATCAAATCCTGGTTATATATTTGCATCCTGGTAACATCTATTTTAATATTAAAATAAAGAAGTCTATCTTATAAATTCTTTCTAAAATTTGAGATAATATTTGGAATCTTTGAGATAATCTGTATTAAAATAGCATCAATGCCCATAAATCAAGCACTGCATCATTTAATGCATATATTATTCTAAAATCAGTATTATAAGATCAGCATCTTTCCAAGTATAATAAATGTTTCAATGATATTTGTGTGTTTATAATCTTTCCCTTTACCTATGTTGTACAGATAAATGTTGTTTACACTTAGCTTTTTGTGGGTTTTTTTTTTAAACACAAATACCTTGAGGAAGAAAGATGATTTTTAAAAGCTTCTGGAAAATTTATGCAAAAAAAAACAAAAAAATAGAGCCAAGTTGCCTTTCATTTTTAAAGGTCTTTCCCCCCATATTTAAAGACTGAATTATGCAGTCATTCATTCTGTAAATTAAACCTTTTGATTCCATGTAGCATTATGCTAAACTAGTGTATTGTATCTATTTGCAAATACACTATATTCGCAAATGGTTTCTTTTTTCTTTGAGAAAATTGCTGAAGCGTGTCACTACATACAAAGGACATCTTAAATGTTACTAAAATAGGAAGTTTTGTATATACTGAGATAAGCACAATATTCAGTATAGTCACTCCAGGTGCCCAAAGAGATGTGCAACTATGAGATGAAAAAGAAAATGAATGCACTATGGAAAAGTTAAAGTGCAATATATGAATAACATAAAAAAAGTCACCTTAGTGTATCTAATAATTGAAGCCTAACTATTGAATATGAAGAAAGCTTTATGAACCTGGGCTTTGGAAATTTTTCAACTCCACCCATTTTGCTTCAAATGTAACTGCCAATATTTCAGATTTCCTAAGGTCTTCTAAGGTGAACAAGAGAAGGAAGACAGCCTCAGAAATGAAAAACAGGAAATGGGGCAAAGCAAATTTATTTAGATAATTTAGATATAATTTTGTTATTATATTTTACTTCAATGCACATAGTAATCCTTCTTCATTCTACAATGATTGTATTTATTCAGAACAAAATTACATTTATATAAAGAACCCCGAAAGAAATGATGTTGTATGTACATAATTACAATATTTCTGTATTTACATATTAAGTATCTAATAAATAGGCAATTAAAAAGTTTTTAAAATGATTTAAAAAAGTATTTAAATTATTTGTATGTAGGGCTAAGGAATCCAGAAGAAGATGAGAAAGGAAACTCATATAAAAAAGAAATTGATGATCTATTCTCTAAAGATTCAAGAATTAACTAGATGGTGCTATCTATTTTAAGGTTTCTATTTGAAGGTGTCAAAGTTCCCCACAGCTTTGTCCCTTTTTTTCTTTTGTAGAATTCTTAAAAAGATATGCTAGTTTAGGAAAACCTAAAACTTGAAGTTGGAGAGACAGCACAGGAGGTAACCTAGTATCAGATATGGTCTCCTGGGCATCACTATAACTTATTTCTGATCATAGAGCCAGGCATAAGTCCTGAACATGGCTGGGCCTTTTTCTCAAACAAAAATAAAACAACAAAAGCAAAAGCTAAAACAAACAAGCCCCAGACTTGTAGTATGGAGGATAATTCAATGTATCTCTGAGAAAGGTGGCTTTACTATCTTCTCTTGTATCTGATTGGATAAAGACAAAACTTTAAGAATTCTTTTGTGTACTCCTAAGAACCACAGGTCAGTAGCTAGACAGAACTGGCCAACAGATACTATACAGTGGAGTTATTTTTAATCAGTTTCACTTAATCTTCCTTTTTACTCACTTTCTAAAAAACATCCCTCACTGATAATGCTTCTTTGTCATTTCATGTACAGTATGATATATTATATTTAGTAGTTAAGGAGTATGCATGTTCACTGCTCTCCCTATTGAGTATGTATGACTTTCTTGAAAATCTATTAGACAATATACAAGTGGTTTTGTAACTTTATCTCTAATAGACATAAAACCAGTTCCCTGCTCCATTTCTTCAATGCTTTTCTCTAACCAGTTGTTTCCATGCCAAGAAAGCATAGCCTTTTTTTTATTAATCTGGTTTTATATTTATTAAGACAAATAAAATATATATTGGCAGATTCAATATCCTCTCAAACACACATACATATAAATACACAGTTACCCCTTCCCTATAAAGACACAAAATTTATTTCAGTTGACATTTTTTTTTGTTTGTTTTTGGGTCACACCCGGCAGCGCTCAGGGGCCACTCCTGGCTCTATACTCAGAATTTGCTCCTGGCAGGCTCGGGGGATCATATGGGATGCTGGGATTCGAACCACTGTCCTTCTGCATGCAAGGCAAAAGCCCTACCTCTATGCTATCTCCGGCCCCATTCAGTTGATATTTTTAAGAAATGCTCTCAGAGACATGTTATTGAAATAACATGCTTCTAAGTTTCTTTTTATCACATTTTTATATTTACGTATCATAAATGAATTATTAAGAGAGATAAAATAAGAGATAAAATAAGAAGTCTTAACTTATTTATCAATGAAGATAGGGAGATTGATGAACAATAAAAAGATTTATTTAATAGTTTTTTCACCTATGCCTATATATGTAATATGTCTATCTGTTTATATACCAAGATATATATATTTATAATTTAATTCATCTTTCACAGTGTAAGGAAAATCCCCCCCTCCCCAATTCATCTGGGTGCTTCTGAGGTTCTGTGTTTCACAATGTAGAATATATCAATTTATGGTGAGTCCTGGACTAAGTCAGGGAGATTATAGTAGCACCATTGCAACAAGGGTAGCTTTCCACTAAAGGAAATACATTTTCCGAAGGGTAATGATATGAAAATGAGGCAATAAGCAAAATGAGCCAGGGACATAGACAAGGTGAACCAACAAATCAACATGAGATTAGTGAGAAAAAATGCCATATTTTGCTAACACGTATAAAGAAAATTTATGTAAGTGCATACATAGATATTTATGTATTGAAAATAAACTAGAATAAAGTAGACATTAATGAATAGAGAGAGAAATGAGAGGCTTCACATGAAAAGGAGAAGGCTTCACCTTCATATTAAGAGTATAAAAGATAAATTTTACCAGAGAGGGAGGATGTGTTCACTTATACACATTTACACCTGGTTGAGGGGTCATAAGAAACGGACCATTGATATCATTTATTCAATTAGGAAAACACTTAAGGATTAAGACAAAAACTTCTTCTATTCAGTTGCCAGGACCTTTACTGGCTTGAAAGAATTTTCAGTTTAGCTTTAATCAGCTATTTGTATGAAAGTGTCACAACCTCCACAACAAATAAATTAAAAAAGGTCTCATACGTGGGATAATAAAGAAACTTAGAAGGGAATAACAAAGGGTCAAAGTAATAGGAACAAGAGGGTTTGTCTACTAGAATTGATTTTACATTGGAGGAGGTTGTGTGGAAGGTACACTGGTGGAGGGAAATAAGCACTCTTATTTTTGGATTTTCAAAGTGTGATTTTGGAATAAAGTATGCATGCAAACTAAATCTTACAATATTATAAATCACGATACCTCAATAAAAATGGGAAAATAATTTAAAAATCTCATTAAATAACAAAATGAATTTTCACAATTTAAATAATAGTACCAAACTTCCCAAGGTCCATAGATCTTGATGAATCTTTAATTCTTCATACCAAGGTTCTATTATTGGAAGTGTACTCTTTTTATTGAGCAAAGATTGTCTGTATATTTCTTTTTTGGGAGACCAATTCTGCAAGTCTCTGTCTACATCTATATCTGTTATTTTTCATCAATATATCCTCTACAACTATTTGACTATGTACCATACACAGAAAAATAATTTATAAGTTTTTTGAAAACTGCGAAGAAAAGCAAAATGAATGGTGAATATACAATGTTCAACACACGATATCTCAAAACTAATTTATCCAATAGTTCTGTTGATTATGAAGTAATCTGATATAATACATACCTTTTTAATTTTGTTGTGGTGCAAGTTTAATTTCTTTGCTCTCTTTCTAAATATGAAATTTTAAGCATTTGTCCACCCATATCTATAAAACTGAAGTCCGGGAAGTGAGTTATCTATTATTCTTGATTTAAAATATTTTAATTTTGGTATGTCTAAAGGAGAGAAAAAAATATCCTGTTATTTCTGTTTCTAAAAATTCAAAACCAATGAAGCAAGCTATTTCTCTTCAGTGCTGTTATAGACAACAAAGGAGCTAACTGATTAATTCCAGGGGTCTGTTATTATTTGTAAACTAATTCTTAAATAAGGATACTTAACAGATGCCTCTTGCTCCAGATGGTACCATTTAACTGCCTGTGTTACTCTTGAGTGGTTTTCTGTTCTTGCTTTAAACAAATACTTAACACAGCAATTCTGTTATCAAGAATTTTCTCTTAAAATTTAAAAACACTCTGAAAGTGCTTCATGAAGTGGAAGCACGGTAACTTTCTTCTGCAGGAACACTATCACTAAAAATGAATAGCATGAAATTTCTGCAAGAGATGGAAAGCTCAACTAATCAAGAGGAAAGGAAAAGACTCTCTATACTTAATCTGAAGATATGAGTGTGATCCTTGCTCTGTTACTCATTAGCTTTGTGACTTTGAAAAATTTCAGAAAAGTGGGACTGGTGAGGCCGGAGCTATAGCACAGCAATAAGGCGTTTGCTTTGCACGAGGCCAACACAGGATGGACACCTGTTAGAATCCCAGCATCCCATATGGATCCCCGAGCCTGCCAGGAGCACAGAGCACAGAGCCAGGAGTAACCCCTGAGCGCCACCGGTGTGACCTAAAACCAAAAAAGAAAAGTGGGAATGCAACCAAGCCATCCATAGAATTCGTTTGAGGACTAAACAAGAGCATCAATACTTTCCAACAGCATTTCTAATGGAGTCTAATCATGTCACCAGAATGAAAATAGGTTTTTTTGTGTTGCCATTTGAAAAATGTCATGATACACATAAAATGAACTTAAGTGATCACTTTTTTTTTTTTTTTTTTTTTTTTTTTTTTTTTAATGTAATTTTTATTTTGATCATAGTGGCTTACATATTGTTGACAATAATATTTTAGGTATATATTTACATAAAATCAGGGGGGATTCCCATCCCTAAGTTGTCCTCCCTACACCTCCGTTTTTGTCCTACCTCCCTTTTCCTCTTCCCTCTCCCCCAGGGCGTCTAGAATATGTGGTCCCCTCTGTATCTAACCTACTACTTAGTAGTCTTGCATCAGTTTGGTCTTGATGCCTCCCTGATTTCCCCCTCTAAGTGGGGGCAGGGCTAGCTAGTTCAAGTTGCGTGGTTTTGCCTGAAAAGGTGAAAATATATAAACTGGGGGTAAAAGTCTAATACCCCGGAGATGGGCAGAATCCTTCTAGAGGTTCTCATCATCGATTTGGGAAATGAGTGAGAGAAAGAATGTGAAACACTCCACCAGTACCAAAAAAAGTGTCAAATATCCAGTGAGGACTCCAGCTATATCGATAAGCACCACTAAAGACAGATAAACAAAATAAAACAAAACAAACAAAAACCAAAAACAACAAAAAACAAACAAACAAAAAAAAACACGCCGTGGTCTTGAAATAAGAAACCTGGCGTAGCCCCTCTCGAAAGAAAAGGAAGAGAGAAAAGAAGAAAAGTAAATAAATAAATAAATAAGGATATCTGGGGACAACGATTTCAATAATCACAACCAAACAGAGAAATCGACCAAAATAGCTAGGTAAATAAAAATAATAATAACAATAATAAATGAAGGTAATATATATATACATATACATATACATATACATATATATATAAATGTCCAAGGTTTTGTGTTTTTTTTCTTTTTTTTTTCCCTTCTGCCCTGGCACAGTAAATATTGGGGTCATTCGAAAAGGAATTCACTTGCCCTATGCGATATGGGGTTTCTCCGTCCTTGGAGTATACTGTCATGGGATCAACTCTAGTCTTTGCTCAGGATCATTACTCTCCTGGTGGTGGGTTTTTTTATTTATTTATTTATTTTTTTTGGTGTGTGGAAGACTTCTGCTCTGTCCAGGGTGATGCAATCAGAGCTCTGTGTTTAGAGGTCTCAGTATCCGTACAGATCCTGAGATGGGACTTATGGTGAAGTCAGTCTTTGTGAATCTAGAGGTTCTGTTACCTCAGTGCCATTTTAATCCGTCTTCTGTGGTTGGTGATCTTAGTCTTTGCCCTGAACCTAGGATGGCATCTAGGATAGCGTCTTTCTTTGTGCTTCCAGAAGCCCCTTTCCGTTACAATTGTCTCTGTCGGACCTTTGGGACTGAGGATCATGCTTATTGTGCAGGTCTTAGTTCAAACCCTAGACTAGGGCTTTTTTATTGGTCCCAAGATGTATACAGTCTGGTCGTGGTTCTCGTATCCAGTCATCTGTAAAACGCAATCTTGGCTTTTGGACCTACCAAAGGGTGCCACGTCTTCTGGTTTTGTCTTGTCGTTGGCTGGTGAGGTAGGCTAAACTGCTCTGAGGTCAAGTTGTTCACATTTTCCTCATTGTCGGGATATCGTGTTTAGGCTGGCCCTTGTTGTTGACCCTGCAGTACTAATGCTGTCCCAGATGGAGTTTGTTTCTTGCAGCTGTTGTGAAGAGCTGTGCCGTTTCTATGTCTGGGATCCAGGGTTCAAGGTTGGTTGAGTGGTGTCTAATCACCTGAGGTCTAAGTTGATTCCACATGACATATTTTCAAGGTAGGAGATAACCCTGTATTGTAAACAACTATGAGTTCCTATCTTTAGTAGATAAGCTCTCTTTTTTTTTTATATGTAAGATTTCCCCTTTATTTAGTGTGCCTTTGCAGAGGGAAGTGGTGCTCCATTATACTGTCCGTGTATTTGGATTGGACAGAGTGGGTAACAAAAATAGGTCGCATACCCAAAAACGATTTAAAAAAAAAATAAAAAATAAAAAGAAATAAAAGTGTATGTGCCCACAAATATATATGTAGGGCAAACATTTAAAAAAAAAAGGGAGAGAGATAAAATGAGTTAGCGAAATTTTTAAAGGACCAAAGTGGTGCAAGAGACTACTTTACATTTGGAGGAGAACATGTAAAGAGGTGGTGTATTACAGGTCTTATGCCTATGTTGAAAGTACAGTTTTTCCCGTTGTCTTTTGGATTTTTCTTGTGGTGTGTGGGTTCCCAGGCATCTTCCAATCACTCCCCCTGACCTTCTTCATATTGATAAAAATTTGCGGCAGGGAATTCTTGGAAGAGTTCTTGCATTGGGGATACTATTGGACCTAAGTCCGGTTTCAGGAAACAGTCCACGTTAGGGGGAGATGGTAGGGAGGGCCTCGTAGCATGAGTCTTCAGGGAAGTTGGCTGTCTTTTCTTGCAGGAGATGAGGTGTGGGATTGGCTGGGTGTCCCCTCGCCTGGTTGCTGGGTACTGGTTCGTTGGGTAGGAGGTCGATCTTGATGCCTAAGAGATTAGGGACTGAGGGTGGAGAGTTTTAATATGGTGGGAGATCTGGATGGGATTGAGGGGTGATGGGATAGTTGGATTTCCGGGGGGGGGGAAGGGGAAGGTATAAGGGAGGGGTATGAAGGAAGAGAAAAGAGAAAATACCGTAGAAAGGGAGAAGAGAAAGGGGAAAAAGTAAAGAGAAGAATAGAAGAGAAAAAAAAGAAAAAAAAGAAAAGAGTAGCGAGAAGAAAGGAGAGAGTAGCAAGGGAATGCTGGTTTGGTTGAATGTGTTCGATGACTAGAGCCTGTAGTTTAGGTCTGTACGTCGTCACACGTACTGCTTTGGTGGTCTGACTGGTCCCGTGCTTCAATTCCTAAAAGAAGGTTTAACCTAGAAATAAAGTCTATGTTAAAGAGTTTTCTCGTGGCCATCTCGTCTTGCAAACAAGGTATGGTATCTCGTGTGGTATCCCGAGTTGCCATCTTAGTTTGTCCGCCCTTTGTATCTAAGGGTGCCTGTGGACAGAAAAGCTGAGAGGTTATTTAAAATGTAGCAAGGTAAAGGAATTAAAACATAGTGTTATGGTATATTGCCATTGCAGTCCGTGATTTCCTGTGGTGTTCTATACTTGTGTTCCTGTTTACGATCTCTAAGGGATTATTGTGAGCTTTTGTTGTGGGGGTCTGATTACGTACCTGTTCTCTCTATGTTGCTGTTTCTGTTGTTGCTGTTTTCTTTGTGGTATAATGAGCCGTCAAGAGTTTGCGTTGTTCCTTTTTCATGTATTTTGGACACTGCTCCCACGTATATGTTGACTATTACAGTGTTCAGAGTTTCTACCCTGTTAAACCCTGTTGTATGATTGTTAGGTATTAGTTGTGTGTAAAATATATGTTCTAGGTGTTTCAGAATAGTGCTACCATTCTGTGTTTTTCTTTTGTCTTCTGACTTACTTCGTTTAACATAACATGATCTAGGTCCATCCATGTTGCTGCAAAGTCTGTGATTGTATCATTTCTAACTGCCATGTAATATTCCATTGTGTATATGTACCACATCTTGATGATCCATTCATCCGTTGTTGGACATCTAGGTTGGTTCCAAGATTTGGCTATTATACTGAGTGCTGCAATAAATAGTGGGGTGCATACGTATTTTGGAATGAATGTCCTTCCATCTTGTGGATATATGCCTAGGAGAGCAATTGCTGGGTCAAATGGCAGCTCAATTCTGAGTTCTTTGAGCACTCTCCAGACTTTCCTCCATAGGTGTTGGACTAGGGGGCATTCCCACCAGCAGTGGATGAGAGTTCCTTTCATACCGCATCCCCGCCAACAAAGGTTGTTTCCATTATTTTTGATGTGAGCCATCCTCACTGGTGTAAGGTGGTATCTCATTGTTGTCTTGATTTGGATCTCCCTGATGATGAGTGAAGGTGAGCATGTTTTCATGTGTTTGTTGGCCATCCTTCTGTCTTCCTCAGAGAAGTGTCTATTCATTTCATCTCCCCATTTTTTTATGGCTTTATTTGGTTTTGGGGGGCTCAGCTTTCTGAGTGCTTTGTATGTTCTAGATATCAGCCCTTTATCTGATATGTCGAGTGAAAAGATTTTTTCCCATTCTGTTAACTGTCTTCTTGCATTAAGTAGGGTTTCTTTTGCCATGCAGAAGCTTTTAAGTTTAATGTAGTCCCATTTGTTTATATTTGATGTTAATGTTCTTGCCATTGGTGCTCCATTCTCAAAGACCTTTTTGATGTATAGGTCTTCGAGTGTTCTACCTATTTTATTCTCGATAAACTTTATAGATTCAGGTCTGATTTCAAGGTCTTTGATCCATTTTGAGTTAACTTTTGTATAAGGGGTGAGGTATGGGTCAATCTTCACTTTCGTACATGTGGTTTTCCAGTTGTACCAACACCATTTGTTGAATAGACTTCCTTTGTTCCATTTCAGGTTCTTACCTCTTTTATCAAATATTAGTTGGCTGTATATCTTGGGGTTTATGTCTGGGAATTCTGTTCTGACCCACTGGTCTGAAGTCCTGTCTCTGTTCCAGTACCATGCTGTTTTGACTACTATGGCTTTATAGTATAGTTTCAAGTTAGGTAAGGAGATGCCTCCCAGCTTTTTGTTTTTCAGTATGTTTTTGGCTATCCTGGGTCTTTTGTGGTTCCAGATAAATTTTATGATTGATTGTTCTATTTCTTTAAAGAATGGTGTCTGGATTTGGATAGGGATTGCATTAAATCTATATAGTAGTTTGGGTAGGATAGTCATTTTGACTATGTTAATTCTACCTATCCATGAGCATGGGATGTTTTTCCAATTCTTTAGATCGTCTTCAATTTCTTTCTGAAGCATTTTGAAGTTTCCCTGGTATAGGTCTTTCACTTCCCTTGTAAGGTTGATTCCTAGGTACCTGATATTTTTTGATACTATTTTAAATGGTATTGTGTTTTTAATCTCTCTCTCCTCGATTTCGTTGTTTGTATATAGAAATGCTACTGTCTTTTGTGTATTGACTTTGTATCCAGCCACTTTGCTGTATTGGTTAATTGTTTCTAGGAGTTTTACTGTGGACTCTTTAGGATTTTCGATGTATATCATCATATCATCTGCAAATAGAGATAGCTTGTGTTCCTCTTTCCCAATTTGGATTCCTTTGATTCCCTTCTCTTGTCGGATTGCTATTGCTAGGACTTCTAGGGTTATATTGAATAAGAGTGGAGAGAGTGGACAGCCTTGTCTAGTTCCTGACCTTAATGGAAATGCTTCTAGTTTCTCGCCATTAAGTATAATGTTGGCTGTAGGCTTTTCATAGATAGCTGTGACTATCTTGAGGAAGGTTCCTTCTAACCCTATTTTGCTGAGTGTCGTTAACATGAAAGGGTGTTGGATCTTGTCAAATGCCTTCTCTGCATCGATTGATATGATCATGTGGTTTTTGTTTTTCTTGTTGTTGATGTGATGTATAATGTTGATTGATTTGCGTATGTTGAACCAACCTTGCATTCCTGGTATAAATCCCACTTGGTCATGATGTATGATCTTTTTGATGAAGTGCTGGATTCGGTTTGCTAATATTTTGTTGAGTATCTTTGCATCTATGTTCATTAGTGAGATTGGTCTGTAGTTTTCTTTCTTGGTGGTATCTTTGCCATCTTTGGGAATGAGTGTGATATTTGCCTCATAGAAGGAGTTAGGGAGGATTCCTGTTTTTTCTATGGCTTGGAAGAGCCTATGGAAAAGTGGTAGTAAATCTTCCCGGAATGTTTGGTAGAATTCACCTGTAAATCCATCTGGGCCTGGGCTTTTGTTCTTAGGGAGTTTTTTAATTACATCTTCAATTTCCTCTGAGGTGATTGGTCTGTTTAGGCTTTCTAGTTCTTCCTTTTCCAGTCTTGGAAGAGGGTGTTTGTCCAAGAATCTGTCAATTTCTTCTGGGTTCTCTATCTTAGCTGAGTATAGTTGTTCATAATATGATCTTATGATATGTTGTATTTCTTGAGGTTCTGTTGTAATCTCTCCCCTTTCATTTGTGATCCTACTGATTTGGGTGTTTTCCCTCTTCTTTTTGGTGAGTTTTGCCAGTGGTTTGTCTATCTTGTTTATTTTTTCGAAAAACCAACTCCTGGTTTTATTGATTTTTTGTATTGTTTTTTTAGTTTCTGTGTTGTTTATTTCTGCTCTGGTTTTTATTATTTCTTGCCTTCTGGTTGTGGTTGGATTTCTCTGTTGCTGTTGTTCCAATTCTTTGAGGTGATCTTTTAAACTGTTGGTTTTGTTATTTTCTTGTTTCTTGACATAGGCCTGTATCGCTATGAGTTTTCCCCTAATTACTGCTTTTGCTGTGTCCCATAAATTTTGACATGTTGTCTCTTCATTGTCATTTGTCTCAAGGAATCTTTTTATTTCTTCCTTGAGTTGTTCTTTGATCCAGCTGTTGTTGAGCAGCATGTTGTTTAATCTCCAGGTATTGGTTTTTCTCCATTTTTTCTTCTTGACATCGATTTTGAGTTCTGTTGCATAGTGATCTGAAAGGGTACTTCTAATGATCCTTACCTTTGTGGTCTTATATAGGTTGGTTTTGTATCCCAAGACATGGTCTATTCTGGAGAAGGTTCCATGTGGGCTCGAGAAGAATGTGTATTCTGCTTTCTGGGGATGGAGGGCTCTATATAAGTCTATTAGCCCCAAATCTTCTAATTTTTCATTTAGAGCTCTTATTTCTTTGCTATTTTTCTGTTTGGTGGATCTGTCCAGTGGTGATAGTGGAGTATTGAGGTCCCCTACTACTATCACATTTCCCTTCATGTGTTTCTCCAGGTTTACGAGCAGTTGCCTCACATATTTTGCTGACTCTACATTGGGTGCATAGATATTGACCAGGGTTAGTGTTTCTTGATCTAATGTTCCCCTGATCAGTATGTAGTGACCCTCTTTATCTCTGACCACTTTCTTGAGGTTGAATGTAATTTGGTCTGATATAAGAATGGCTGTCCCTGCTCTTTTTTGTTTTCCATTGGCCTGAATAATTACTTTCCATCCTTTGATTCTAAGCCTATGCTTGTCCTGTAGCTGTAGGTGTGTTTCTTGTAGGCAACAGAAGTCCGGTTTATTTTTCCTAATCCAGTTCTCTACTATGTGTCTTTTAATTGGAGAGTTTAGTCCATTAACATTTAGGGAGATTATTGAGAGAGAGGACTGTTGTGCAGTTGTGTTGTGTAGGGTGGCTTTTGTTACAATCGGGGGTTTGGATTGTGTAGTTCATCTCTGAGTAGGTCGTTTAGGATCGGCTTTGTTTGTACAAATAGCTCTAGTTCGGTCTTGTTTGAAAATGTTTTCAGTCTGTTCTCCCATATGAATGATAATTTTGCCGGGTATTGGACTCTAGGTTGGAAGTTTCTTTCATTCAGTCGTTTAAATATGTCATTCCACTGTCTCCTTGCTTGAATTATTTCGATTGGGAGATCTGGTTTGATTCTTATGTCCCTACCTTTGTACTTGAGGTTTTTTTTCTCTCTTATTGCCTTAAGAAGTTCCTCTTTCTCTTTGTTTTTTGCCATTTGGATTACTATATGTCTTGGTGTAGGTTTATTAGGATCTATCTTACTAGGAACTCTCTTGATTTCCTGGAATTGCCCTGAAGTTTCATTCCAAAGGGTGGGGAAGTTCTCTGCTATTATCTCTCTGACTACTTGTTCTTCCCCTTTCCCTATTTCCTCCCCTTCTGGTATACCCACGATTCTTAGATTGTTTCTTTTGTCCTTGTTCATTAGGTACTGGACTTTTCCTTCCAGTGTTTTGCCTTTTATTTCTTTGTTGGTTTCTTGGTCATTTTTTGTTTGCAGTTTTCCTTCGAGTTCTTCGATGTGTTTCTCCAACTCTGTGTTTCTGCTAGTAAGGCTTGTTACTTTGTCTGTTAATTCCTTCACTTCTTTTTGAATGAACTCTCTCATACTCTTTAACATTTCTTCTTTAATTTGGGTGATTCGTTCCTCCATAGTTATCTTATACTCAGTAGCTAAAGTTTCTCTCATTTCTTTTATTAGTTCTTGTGTTTCCTTCCTCATTGCTGCTTTTAGGTCACTTTCCCACAAATCTGTGCGTTTTGGCGGACTTGGAAATTTGTTAGGGTTTGTCTCCGTATCTTCAGATCTTAGGGTTCTCTTTGATTTACCCATATTTCCTTGTGTTTATTGGTGTGCTTTGGAGAGCTGTTTCTTCCAATTTCAGTCTGTTTTGATCCCCTGTGGTGTGGGAATGGGTCCCCTCCCTGAGGGTGGATCTAGTGGTACTGTTGGGTGGGCTTGCCCCGGTTTGGCTCCTCTTGTGCTCTTTTTGTGGCCTGATTCGTTGCTTTGCCCTATTGTTGTCAGCTATTTCTGGGAGGCAGGAAATACCCGACGGGGGGCGGGCACGTTCACGCTGTCCGCGTGGGTGAGCAGAACTTCCCTACCTTCCTGTGGGCAAAGGACCCCCAGCAGGAGGAAGGCAGCCGGTCGCACGGTCGGGGCGGGCGGGAGAGACTTCCTTACCCTCCCGGGAGCAAGGGAACCCCAGCAGGAGGCAGACAGCCGGTCCCACGGTCGGGGCGGGTGGGTGGGATTTTCTTACCTTCCCTGGGGCAAGGGAACCCCCGCAGGAGGAAGGGAGTCGTTCGCACGGTCGGGGAAGGCGGGAGGGACTTTCTTACCTTCCCGGGGGCAAGGGAGCCCCAGCAGGAGGAAGGCAGCCGGTCGCAGGGTCGGGGTGGGCGGAAGGGACTTCCTTACTTTCCCAGGGCAAGGGAACCCCAGCAGGAGGCTGGCAGCCGGTCGCGCGATCGGGGCGGGTGGGAGGGACTTCCTTACTTTCCCGGGGCAAGGGAACCCCAGCCGAAGGAAGGCAGGCGTTCGCACTGTCAGGGCGGGCTGGAGGGACTTCCTTACCTTCCCAGGGCAAGGGAACCCCAGCCGCAGGGAGGCCGGCGTTCGCGCGGTCGGGGCGGGCGGGAGGGACTTCCTTACCTTCCCAGGGCAAGGGAACCCCAGCCGCCCGGCGTTCGCTCGGTCGGGGCGGGCGGGAGGGACTTCCTTACCTTCCCGGGGGCAAGGGAACCCCAGCCGCAGGGAGGCCGGCGTTCGCGCGGTCTGGGCGGGCGGGAGAAACTTCCTTACCTTCCCGGGGGCAAGGGAACCCCAGTCGCAGGGAGGCCGGCGTTTGCGCGGTCGGGGCGGGCGGGAGGGACTTCCTTACCTTTCCAGGGCAAGGGAACCCCAGCCGCAGGGAGGCCGGCGTTCGCTCGGTCGGGGCAGGAGGGACTTCCTTACCTTCCCGGGGGCAAGGGAACCCCAGTCGCAGGGAGGCCGGCGTTTGCGCGGTCGGGGCGGGCGGGAGGGACTTCCTTACCTTCCCAGGGCAAGGGAACCCCAGCCGCAGGGAGGCCGGCGTTCGCGCGGTCGGGGCGGGCGGGAGGGACTTCCTTGCCTTCCCAGGGCAAGGGAACCCCAGCCGCCGGGAGGCCGGCGTTCGCTCGGTCGGGGCGGGCGGGAGGAAGTGATCACTTTTAATGTTTTAAACAGTTTTCAGTCTTTTAAAAGATAGCTGTGGCTCTGCAAAAAGATATGCATCATCCTGTTTTTTACTAAATAATTTGAAAATTTTTTGGTTTCAGAAAAGTAGAAATGTTTTAGTGATATGTAAATTTACTTGTATTGAAGTATAAGATAAATTATGCCAGGCAAAAATGTAAGTTGAAGTCATACTAGAAATTGGATATGGTAAGGAAGTCAGAACCAAAAGACAAAGGTAAACATGATCTTCACTGCTAACCTATGTATGGTTTAGAATATTTGTCTTTTGTAAAAGGAAAATCAAATGTATAATTTGATATATATGTCAAATATATATCAAAATGTATATATTCAAAAGTATAATTTTAAAAGGAAAATCAAATGTACAAAAGGAAGATCAAATATATCATTCATCCATATACTTTTATAATTAATCCTTGCTTGAATAAATTATTAATTTTTGCCTCTATCACAAAGAAATGCCAATTTTAGTGGTGACTGAAACAGTGAAAATTATTCATGTGCTCTCTTTGGCAGCACATATACTAAAATTGGAACGATACAGAGAAGATTAGCATGGCCCCTGCGCAAGGATGACACGCAAATTCGTGAAGCATTCCATAATTAAAAAAAGAAAAGAAAATTATTTATGCTCAGAATAAGCCAAAATGGGAGTCAAAATACCAGCAAGAGAAAATTTAAGTGTATATATATATTTTAAATGTCAAGTTATTTTATATTTTAATAATGCTGAGCACACATTACATGGTATGCTTCTCACTTTACAAATGTCATATAAAGGGGTATTTCAAAGTTTCAGCAAACTTACTCTTTTAAATATACTTTATTTAAAATTAATTTATTATCTAGACACCTAAAATTTACACCATCACATTTCTTTGTGGGGGGCAGTTTGGGGCCAACTTGGTGACACTCAGGAGTTACTCCTGGCACTGCTCTGTCTCTCTTGCTACTAGCAGGCTCAGGGGACCATATGGAATGCCGGGGATCGAACCTCTGTCAGCTGCATGAGAGGCAAATGCCCTACTGCTGTGCTATCACTCCAGCCCCTACATTTCTTAAACTTACATGGCCTCCAGCCAAGGTTCTTATTTGTAAGATATTCCATGAAATACATTTGGAGACATGCTATTCATTCTCCAAAGTATTGCTCATATTCAAACTATTACAAATTAAAATTTTTAAATAGACAACAAATTGGGTTCTATATTTTATTCATTTTTAGCTTTCTCTCCTAATTGACTGTCAAAATTAGTCAATTTTAAGAACAGTAAAAACAACTTATTTAATGATTATGACAACTAGCGCATCAGAATGTTTAAAATAATCAAACAAAAGGCAAAACAAAACGTAACAATATGAATAAATGAAGGAAGTGGAAAGCCTGTCTAGAGTACAGGTGGGATGGGTTGGGGAGGAGGGAGATTTGGGACATTGGTGGTGGGAATGTTGCACCGGTGAAGGGGGGTATTATTTATATGACTGAAAACCAAGTACATATTTGTAATCAAGGTGTTTAAATAAGATATTAATATAAAAAAAAAACAAAAATGTAGTAGTGGTCACAGATTCACAGAACCATGACTGCATTTTGTCTGTTTGCTCTAGATTGAAAATCAATTATGACAGTATCTTTTGTATGTCTGAGGCTCTACACTTGATCCCTACTATTCCAAACTAGCAAAAGCTCTTCCGAAACTAAACTGAAAAGAAACAAAAATTTTCTAAATGACATCAAAGCATACCTACAACAAGTATTATAATAATAAAAACTGGACTAAACTCTCTGAGAACATTGGTGGAGAGATGTTCTCACTGGTGGTTGGTTGGTTTGGTGCTGAAAATTGTATGTTAAAAACTCAATTATGAATAACTTTATTCAATTTATAACAATTCTTTAAATAAAAACAGAAATAGGCAACTGATATTTTAATATTGCTAGTAATGGTGTTTGAATTTTGCCACATTTCACCCTTTATCTCACTATAAGATTAACATTACCCCACCAAAATCTTTTATTCCCTGAAAATCTTAAATTGCTCTTCTTTACAAACAATGACTAATGATTAGAGGATGGGACATGTGTTTTACACAAGAGACATTAGTCAAACGAAAGTGTAAAGGCAAAATAACTATTTATTTATAAAAACTGTAAGCAACACTATTTATAAATAGAAAACCATTTTAATTCTAAGTTAAAACAATTAATTGCATTTTTATAAAACTCATGTTTTTAATATTTTTAATATACTCATCACTGTACCAATATTCTCCCAATGACTCCCACTCCCTTCATTATTATGAAGAATTTTTAATGAATGTAGTATTCAGTTGAAATCTAAACAAACTCTGAGCAAATATGACATCTAAGTATTTAATTTTATCCTCATCCTTGATTAAATTTACACATGTCTTTAATGCCACGTCATACTAATTTGATAAATTTTAAATTATTTTAAAATTCTTAATTTTAGAAACAAAATCAATTGTAAGATGTTTCTTGCTTTGTAAGAATTGTTTTCATTTGTAAATGTTTTGCCGCATAATAAATTGTGCCCTTTTAAAAATGGTAAAAAAACAATCAGTTAAATATTTTATCTCTTTCATGGGATTGTTTTCTCTCTTGAGGTTTTATATGTATGGCTTAAGTGAAAGCTCTGTAAATTTTTAATGGCATTTTGTATATGTTTTAATAATATATAGCTCATAGATTATTAGAGAAAGTACATATATACTAGATAAACCCTGAATTCAAATTCTAGAGGACTTGTTCTGAACTGTCTCCAATTTATATACCTCTCCAAACTCATGCTTCTCATATATAAATAGCACACTATATTTCAGAATATAGTACTACTATGCAATATATACTATATCTAACATACATAGCTCATATAGTTAGTTTATATAGTATATATAGCATAGAAGTACTATATTTCAGAATATTTTTGAAATACACACAAAATATCCTATTAAATAAAACTATCATGCAACTGTTAGTTTGAATGATGAGATGATAAAGTTGTGTTAATCTCCACCCCTCAATTTAAAAAAAAAAGAAACTTTAAAATTTATTAATAAATTTCTAAAAATTATATTATGGTTAATTCGATATTTATATGTAAAGAGTAAAACATCTAACATATGTTGATCTCTTTATGTATCTTTATCTTTATCATAGACATATTTTACATGTTCCTTTGTCCTTTTTGCATTCTCATGATTTTTTACCTTTGATCCTGGGATTTGAATTGTGTTAGCTGTGCTTCTAAATATTAAATTTTTTATTGCACCTATGTTTACTTTATGTTTTTGGTTGTCTCAGTTATAATGCAGAATACTTTAGTTATTCTAAATTGTTTTTCTGCACTTTCAATGAATACTTTCCACACTTTTTAATTATATATGTATATAAATATATATGTTTGTTTGTTTGTTTTTGGTTCACACCCCATAGGATTTAGGGGTTACTCCCGGCTCTATGCTCAGAAATCACCCCTCGCAGGCACGAGGGACCATATGGGATGCCGGGATTCGAACCACCATCCTTCTGTATGAAAGGCAAACGCCTTACCTCCATGCTATCTCTGGCCCCTTATTATATTTTTAATTTTACGGGTTTTTTTTGAGGGACAGGGATACAGCCAGAGATACTAAAGTTTTACTCCTGGTTCTGGGCTCAGAGATCTTTCCAGGAGGTGCTTGCGAGAACATAACTTGGATACTTGGGATCAAACGCAGTAACAGCCCCACAACTTCAACTTTCAAAGCTTGTTTTATTAGTCTGCTGTTCGTCATTGGATTTATGAAAAGATTAAAAATATCTTGAATATTTTTCATTTTACTGAAGTGAACGAACTTATAAACATATTGGTGGTTCAGTACATGTAAAAATCGTTAAGCTAGCTCAAGTATCTGCCATTAGCATCTAAAACTAACCTGGGATAAAAACATCTTCAGGTTCCTCTAAGAATCTGTCCCGTGCATTTTCCCCCTTTTTGCTAAGCTTGTCCACCTGTCCTGAAGACAAATACTGAAGCAGACAAGAGCGTAAATGTGGTTGTAGCTGTTCTGAAGCTCCCTTGATTATCTTTCACCACCCATCTTGCTCTCCCTTATGCCATGACTACGTTGTTGTTCACAAATATCAACGGGAATACTCTGATGCCAGCCCTAGTTTTATCCCTATATAGTATTAAAAGTTAATCAGATCTATTAAATGCTTTCATCCGTCTCTAATGAATGGTATATTTTGACGTTCTTTAACTTTATGGTCCGTATAAATACTTACTCTAATTTTTTAATTGCTTCCTCTTTTCAATAGTGTCACTTCCAAAACTACTCATTTTGAAATGGAAAATTATAAAATGATGTCTTTCTCTTTATATTTCTTTGATGTACATGAGCACATGATAACTTTCCCCTCACTCTTCTTTTAAAATATATTTGAAGGTAGTCACCAAAAATCTTAGCTTTGAGAACTAAATATTTGTGATCAATTTATTCACTAAATATTTCTTGTACACCCCAAACACCGAATAATGAGAAATATAGACAGAAAACTTTGCAACACAGAGCTGAATTTCTTTTCTGCACAGACTAGGTATTCTTTAATTTCTTCCACTGAGAAAAGTTCTAGCTTTATCTTTCTGCTTATTTAAACTATTAACATAGTTTTTGATTAAAATATGCTTACTCTTTGAAAGATAGAACTCTTCTTTCTAGCTTGGTAACTGAAAAGATTGTTTAAGGTTAAATATTAAACTTTAAACACAGCAGAGAATTTAACTGGCATTTTAATTTCACTGTCAATACCATGTATGTTCTAGAAACATACTAATAAAATTGTTGCCACCACATAGGATATGACTGATGGCCCTTAGTACAGCTGACTGTTTTTAAATTAAATAATCCGAATTTATTTTTATAGGTCTCCCAAGACATTCAGAGTTAAAAATTCATTTTGTCTATATTGGAAAAAAGAAGAAAAACTTCCTGATAATAGAATGGGATGAGTTTCCAAGATAGTTTGTGGAATTACTTTACAGAACTTACAGAACAATTTGTATTCTCATATGTCATTTAAATGTGGTTATTTTTTGCTGGCCAGAGACTAGACAAAGTAGATTTCCAAGATCCCTTTCAATTTTATGACCTGTGGGCAGCTCAGCCTAGTCATTTCCCATCAATGAAATGTTTGTGAAAATGCCACAATGCATATGAAACTGCACTGGGACTATGCAAATGACTCTATAGGAGAAATGCTGGCTTGTCAGTCCTGGAGGACTGTGCTTCTCAGACAGTGACGTGTATAACCCCAGGGTACAGAGTTTTCTGCCAGTATCTAAGCTGTAGTGCATACATAGCCCATCTTTATGCCTTGTCAATAATCCTCAAAATATGGGAGAAAACAAACTCGAATTTTTATGATAATAAACATGAATATATTTTAGAATAGAAACCAATTTTTGTTTTTGCAGTGATTGTTTGAAAAAAAAAATAAAGATAAATGACTTCAAAATCATTTTTGCCTCCTTAGGTTAGATCACTGGTGCCTCCCTGAGGTGCCTTTTACCTTTTCTTTCTGTATGTACTATTACAAATGGTCACAGAGTTCTGCTGTGATTGAAAACATATGGTCTAAAATTCTGGTTTATTACCCATATCATCATCACAGCTTGAATAACAGCATTTTCTAATGCTAATGGTTTATTTATTTTGAGATTTAAGACAAATTTGTTTTGAGACTAGTAGATTAGAACATATTTTTCTTAAAATTTTGATGGAAAAGAGATATAATCTTTTCTATCAAAAATTTAGTCTCATAATTAATGGATATATATATAATTTGTGTGCAAATTTGTGGCTATATATAACATACATGCTACTTATTTCACAAGTGAAAACATCTAGTTGAACATTAAATGTAAAATTATTCATAGAACCTTTATAGTTACTCTGCCTATAGTTTAGCATGCCTAGTTCGCTTTGTTACTGATTATAACAGATTCTCTCTCTTTGTCTCAGACTCTTAACTTATGGCTTAGAACCATTCAAAGCTGTTTTTTTCCAATGGTTCTACAATACTGTGAAATACTTGGAAAAGTTTGATTTAAAGTGCATGAGTATTCAAATTACTCAAGTGGAAACTTTATTTTTAGTTAATTTTCCTTTACAGAAACCTCTCAATTTTCCATCAAATCCTAAAGAAACAGAACTGTAGAATTCAACAATTCCCCTATATCACTCCCTCACTTATTTTAGGCATTTTGGCAAACAGGGAATCTATAAGTAAGTTTACCGTTTTATCTCACTCTTTTTTTTTTTCCCTATCACTGAACATTGCTAACATTTAAGTCAGACAGACCAGGGCCAGATTCTGAGGGAAAATGTGTATATTATTTTCTTGCTTTTCTATTTATCCTTTCTCACTGTTTTAGAGGGCTTCTGAGGAGAAAATACTTATTCTTGCTCTAGATATACTGTTATTCCTGTGGGGAACATCAGACTAATGGGAACTTCTGTCAAACAAGCCCTGATATTTCTAACTTTTTACCAGTAGAAAAGCCACTGATACATATACTCACTTGCTCACTTCATTTTAAGGAAAACCTTTACATAGGGTTCAAGAAAATAATTTTTGTGGATAAATGTACATGATCTGAATCATGAACCAAGGACTGTATAAGCAAAACCTGATAGTCAAAATAGTCATTTATATCTTGAAGTTGTAAATCATCCTAATGGCTAACAATCAGCATTTCAGAATTCCTTCTACAAAATTGTTGTTTAAGGTGATTTAATCTCTTTATTGTAAAAACTGAATATTTTTAGAAAAAGAGAAGTAAAAATGCCCTCATTTATATATCCCAAATTGCTCCACTGAATACAAAATATCTTTATGGATTCCAATAATATGACTTATTTTATTAGTAGTAATTGCTTTCAGGTAATAAAAAGTAATATTTCCAATACATGTTTTAATGATAAAACAAATATAAAATATTATTATTCTTGTTTAATTTTAATAGCAATATAGTAAGTTGAAGTTAGTTCTTAGAAGAATACTCAGAATGGTAAAGAATGTAATTTTGATTTTGTTACTTACAAGGGTTTAGCCTTTTTACTGTATTTTGATTAAATTAATATCAAAATTGGTTTGGTTTCCAGATGATTAACTACAATTATTTGAGATTATCTTATAATTATATAATGTTCAATTTGATTCTGAGAATGAGATCTGCAAGTTGTTAACCAATTTAACGCCAAGTTTCTATTTATTAAGCTTTAGATTTACCATAGTTTGAAGCATTTAGTTTAAAAGTTTAAAACTAACACATTTAAAGGTTAGCTTAGTTTTTATTTTTGTTTTATTAAGATGCTCCTTGTTATGTTCAGTAAAGAAATATAACTCCAATATTTTATAAATTCACCAAGCTAGATATTTTTAGAGTAGTATAAAAATATTAAAAACAATTCTTTGAACTATCAAATGTAGAGTGTCCAGAGGATGACTCAATGACTTACAGTATTTACCAGCAAGCACAAATTCATGGCTTGAAAGCCTAGAGTCACTGTTGATGCTGAAATGGCCTAAAATTTCCAACTGTTTATGATTCCCTGTTGTGCATGTACTGAGGTAATCTTGACCTTTGTACAATGTGGCACAGCAAGGGACAAAAAAATCACCATATATAATGAAGATAACTTAAAGTAAGTATAATAAATCTCCCCCAACAGAAGAGTTATTTGCTGTATATAACCTGAACAAAATATATTATAACTACAGAAACATAGATCTGGAGCCAGGATAATTTAAAAAAAGCAAGGAAAATTATGGGAGAAGGAGGTTAATAATATGAAGAAAAATTAGGTTAAGATTAGTGAATTATAAATTTAAATAGCTATTAAAGATTATGTTACCATAAAATTCAAAGATAATATTGTGAGTGTGAGGGCTATATTAAAGAAAAGTAAGATTAAAATCAAGATAAAATTTTCCTATACTTGGATGGATATAGAAACTATTATGCTGAGTGAAATAAGTCAGGAGAAAGACAGTCTCATCTATGGGATTTAAGAAAAATAAAATAAATAATTATGATAATACACAGAGACAATAGAGATGAGGGCTTGAAAATCTGGTTAACTATATGAAGCTTACCACAAGGAGTGGTGAGTGCAGTTAAAGAAATAATTACACTAACAACTATCATGACAATGTAAATGAGTGAGAGAAGTAGAATGCTTGTTTGGATTACAGGCAGAGGGTAGAGGAGGAGGAAGGAGGGGCATTGGTGATAGAAGTTTTGCACTGGTAAATGGGGTGTCCTTTTTGAAAACTGAAACCCAACTAAAACATGTTTGTAACAGTGGTGCTTAAAGATACTAATTAAAAAATAGTCAAGATGAATTGTACTGAAGTCATTATAATGCAATAGGTAGATCAATGTATATGGAAGTTTCTGTTAGAGGCAGGGAAAGATGCAAGAGTGATATGAACCTGGAAACACACATAGAGAAACCAGGTATACTTATGAAACATAAGTGAGTGTATATCAACAACAAAATTGAATAATCATTGGTTAAGTATGAATAAATAATAGATTCTCTTAGTAAGAGAGAAAATCCTAAGACTCTTAGGTTGGAGTTAAAAAAAACCTAGCAGAGAATTTATAATGCAAAATATAAAAAATAAGATGCTAGTAAAATATTTTTGAGCAATATTATATAAAACTGACTTGGTAAATCTAAATATCATTGAAATTGTTATTTTAATTAATGAATATTTGCTGTTGACTACTTGATTTTGAATTTAAAGTTAGTGTTTCTTTTTATCATAAATAATAAAAATTCACTTAGAAGCTACCTTAAAATAAAGAGAAATATCAATATATTAAGAGAATGTGTTATATTACTAAAAGTCAGCTCTAGTATTCTTGAATGCCTCACCAATGACACACTTTCAAAAATCATGTCTCAGGAAAATTATGCTTTTTATAGAGAAGTTTAATGGAGTTGTGTTTTGGAGCAGAAATTTAGACTAATGTCACCACTGATACTTTGTTAGTGTTAATCTTGCTTATTTGGAGACAAACTATATATAAGATGAAGGAAGGAGGATGAACTTCTGTATGATGAAAACTGCATTTTTATTGATGTATAACAAATTTTGGGGTTTTGCATCAAAACACTCTGAAATGACAGCTTATTTTTTTCAAGCATGCTGAAGAATTTTTGCTTTGTATGTAGTTCTATCTTTAATAACATCAGTTTCCATGATCATGGGGATATTTGTTTTATAAGATTTGTTTTAGTAAGTATTATGTAAATCTTTCATTGGAACATACTGTTCATCCTCTGCCTTCTTGGATAATACAATGTAGGGTAGAACAACAGCAAGCCATTGAGTGAGATTATATCAAAGAGCAAAATTTATGCAAGAGAGTCCTCAGTTTCAGTCTCAGGGATTCCACTGAGAGTTGAGAACCAAATTTATTTTGGATGGCCCAGTTCTGGAGCCTGTGGCTGCAGCTTCTGCTCCCAGGTCCTCTAGAGCAACTGTGATGGCAGCCACAGCAGGAGCTGGGGTGCAGGTGGATTGGAGGCAGTGCGTGTGAACGACTTAGAAGTGGTCTATGTTGACCAAAGTGGTGCCCTGGAGTTTACACCCACCCAATATTACAAAAGGCATAGAAAGGACAGTTATGTCTTTTCAATATTTTCAACATCTTACACCCTGAACATTGACATAATGACCTGGCACAGGCCTCAGAAGAATGGGCATTCTCCATTCACCCCTGATCTAGGAAAGACATCTACAAAACATCCAAGGTTGTCTATAGCATCACCTGGAGGCAATCCTCTACCAGGGAAGACCCTCGACCTACTCAAAAGAGACTTCCCTTAACACTGAGAAGAATTAACAACAACAATGACCTGTTTACTGGACTGGGCTTTCTGTATTGCCCCTTAATTGTGAGGTTAAACTAGAAGATACTCTACACCAGCTTGACTTCAATGTAGGATGTGCAGATTCCAGGATCTTTAATACAGAAACCTGATGCCAACAATAGGACTGCATGAAAAATAAAACTGTATTGGCACTACAGACAATGACTTGGATTGAATAAACTAGTTTGCCTGAAGCCTAGAGTTGGTCTTATGCCAAGAAACTTCAGGGGTAGGGGTTTCCTTGTATTTAGACCAAGGCTTTTTCTTTCCATGTCTGCCATATTTTGGTGGGCCTATGTAAACAATATTTGCACTCTAACACCGTTTATTTTTAAGTTCCCTTGCTTTTGCTTTACTGGTCTTTGTGGGTCAGATATAGAGTCAGGAGTTAACAAGACAACATAATAGGGAAACTGACAAACAAAATTGAGTTTGGGAGTTGGTTAAAGAAAGAAGACTAGTACATTGGTGATGAATGTGATGTTGGAATTACCGTTTTTAATGTGCCCTTTTGACTAACCCTTAAAAACAACTCTTAAACTTTTCATGTTAACTTAAACTAATATGTATGCGCATGAAAATATAAAAAATACTATGCCTTCAATGTTTAAGGAGTCACATAAAACTCATGGCTTTAGGTTGCTTTGTGTACTGCTAAGAAATGTTATAATGTACTACAATCTGGGGACTTGTGGACAAAGTAATTGTACATGGGTTCTGCCTTAATTTTCTTAATGTTCTTTGTATGTTCAATATTTAGGTGTCAGCAAGAAAATTTCTTCTGAGAACTCTGTTTATGGACAATTGTCCTTTCACTGTAACTTTACCTTGTCTTCTTCGCATCATTTTTCTCATAATTAAACACAAAAAATTAAAAAAAAAAAAGTCGTCTGTGTTGAAATTGCTTCAATTCAATAACAATTACATACAGCAGAAGAAATTGGAAAAAATTAGTCAAAGAATGGGAACAGATGGAAATAGAAGTCTATGATAAGCTCAACAGAAACAACGTAAGAATCATTGGAGTCCCAGAGAACCAGGAAGAAAATCTCCAGAAAGAATCAACGGTCAAGAACATCATTAAAGAGCTAAATCTAAAACATCATTAAATCTAAAATCATAAATCTAAACATCATTAAAGAGCTAAATTAAAGAGCTAACATCATACCAGAGCTAAAGAATACATGCAATCAAATCCTGCATGCCTGAAGAGTACCAACTAAAAGAGACCCCAGATAAAACACCCCAAGACACATCCTAGTCACAATAATGAATCCCACAGATAGAGACAGAATTCTGAAAGCAGCAAGATCAAAAAGAGAAATTACATTCAAGGGAACATCCTTGAGATTTACTGCAGACCTGTCACTGAAGACACTCAAGGCCAGAAGGCAGTGGGGGACATAGTGACAAAACTCAATGAAATAAATGCTTCACCTAGAACACTGCACCCAGAAAAACTCACTTTCAGGTTTGAAGGAACAATACATGGTTTGTATTGTTCAGCTCAGAAACTTTACAGACTCAAAACCATTCTTAAAAGAAAAACTGAATGGCCTACTTTAAGACAAGACTGACCAACAGACACACCAAACTTCGATATAAAGATGGCACTAACTCCCAGGACAATTCTTTCTCTCAATGTCAATGGACTAAATGCAGCAGTTAAGAGACACAGAGTGGCTAAATGGATCAAAATACTCAATCCAACCTTCTGCTGCCTACAAGAAACGCACCTGAATAGTCAGAACAAACATAGACTCAAAATAAAAGGCTGGAGGAAAATCATCCAAGCAAACAACACCCATAAAAAAGCTGGAGTGGCCATACTAATATCAGCTGATGCAAACTTTATACTTAGGAAAGTTGTAAGGGACAAAAATGAACATTTTGTATTAATCAAGGGATACGTACAGCAGGAAGAAATCACTCTCCTAAACATATATGCACTGAATGAGGGGCCAGAAAAATATTTAATACAATTGTTGACAAATCTGAAAAATAATATCAATAACAACACAATAATTGTGGGAGACCTCAACACAGCATTGTCAACACTTGACAGTTCAACCAGACTGAAACCCAACAAGAATATATGAGACTTGAAAAGAGAAATGAAAAAAGAGGCCTAGTAAATACATACAGGATATTCCACCCCCAGAAGCCTGAATACACATTCTTCTCTAATGTACATGGGACATTCTCCAGGATAGATTACATGCTAGCACATAAAACATACCTCCATAATATCAAGAGAATAGAAATTTTGCAGGCTACCTTCGCTTACCACAAGGCCCAGAAATTATATGTGAACTACAAAGGGACACAGAAGAAAAACTTTAATACCTGAAAGTTAAACAGCCTAATACTAAATAACCAGTGGGTCCAAGATAAAATCAAAAAGGAAATCAAAGCCTTCCTGAAAAAAAAATGACAATGGAGACACAAACTATCAGAACCTATGGGACACAGCAAAAGCAGTACTGAGAGGAAAATTTATAGCTTTGCAAGCACTCATCAGAAAAGAAGAAGGGACATACCTGAATTGCTTAATGACGCAGCTCATAGAATTAGAAAGTACTTAACTAAAGCACCCAAAAATAGGGAGACAGAAGGAAATAACAAAGCTGAGAGCAGATCAATGAAGTGGAAACACAAAAAACAATCTAAAAGATCAACGAAAGCAGAAGTTGGTTCTGTGAAAAAATAAACAAGATTGATAGACCACTGGCAAAACTAACAAAGAAAGAGAGTGAGAGAAACTTGATAACTTGTATTAGGAATGAAAAAGGAGAGATCACTACTAATATGGCAGAGATTCAAAGGGTAATCAGAAACTACTTTGAGAAATTCTATGCCACTAAAAATGAAGACCAAAAAAAAATGGATAAAATTTTGGACTCTTATAATCTTCCACGGTTGAATGAAGAGGATATAGCATATCTAAACACACCCATCACTATTGAGGAAATTAAGACAGTAATTAAATGTCTGCCCAAAAACAAAAGCCCATGCCCAGATGGATTTACTAATAAATTCTTTCAATCCTTTCAAGAGGAACTACTACCAATCCTGGCAAGACTCCTTCATGAAATCCAAAAAACAAGAACACTTCCAAATAGCTTTTATGAAGCCAATATCACCTTGATACCTAAACCAGACAGAGATGCTACAAAAAAAAGAAAATTACAGACCAATATTGCTGATGAATACAGATGCAAAGATCCTCAGGAAAATCCTGTCAAAGAGAATTCAATGCCTCATTAAGAGGATCATCCACTACGATCAAGTAGGTTTAATTCCAGGAATGCAAGGATAGTTTAACATCCGTAAATCTATCAATATAATACACAACATCAACAACAAGAAAAATAAAAATCACATGATCATATCAATAGATGCAGAGAAAGCATTTGATAAGATCCAACACGCATTCTTTATCAAAACTCTCAGCAAGATGGAATGGAAGGAACCTTTCTCAATATAGTTAAGGGCATCTACCACAAGCCAGAGGCAAATATTGTCCTCAATGGAGAAAAACTGAAAGTCTTTTCTCTAAGTTCTGGCACAAGACAAGGCTGTCCTCTCTCACCACTCCTATTCAACATAGCACTGGAAGTACTTGCTATAGCGATTAGGCAAGAAAAAGATATCAAGGGAATCCAGATAGGAAAGAAAGAAGTCAAGCTCTTGCTATTTGCAGATGACATGATACTCTACTTAGAAAACCATAAAGTCTCTACAAAAAAGCTTCTAGAAACAATAGACTCATATAGCAAGGTGGCAGGCTACAAAAATAACACACAGAAATCAATGGCCTTTCTATACACCAATAGTAATAAGGAAGAAATGGACCTTAAGAAAACAGCCTCATTCACAATAGTGCCACACAAATTCAGATATCTTGAAATCAACTTGACTAAAAATGTGAAGGACCAATAAACTATAAAACTCTGCTTTAAGAAATAAGAGACGACACGCAGAAATGGAAGCACATACCCTGCTCATGGATTGGCAGGATTAACATCATTAAAATGGCAATACTCCCCAAAGCATTGCACAGATTTAATGCGATTCTTCTAAAGATACACATGACATTCATTTTTTAAAAGAGTGGTTCAGGCACTTTTGAAATTCGTTTGGAGCAATAAACACCCTCAAATAGCTAATGCAATTATTGGGAAAAAGAATATGGGAGGAATTACTTTCCCCAACTTTAAACTCTACTACAAATCAATAGTTATCAAAACAGAATGGTATTGGAATAAAGACAGGCACTCAGATCAGTGGAATAGGCTTGAATACTCACAGAATGTTCCCCAGACATACAATCCCCTAAATTTTTATAAAGGAGTAAGAAATCCTAAATGAAGCAAAGAAAGCCTCTTCAACAAGTGGTGTTGGCACAACTGGCTAGCCACTTAAAAAAATTGAATTTAGACACCCAGCTAACATCATGTAAGAAGATTAAATGCAAATGGATGAAAGACCTCGATATCAGACCCGAAACCATAAGATATATAGAACAACACGTAGGGAAACACTCCAGGATATTGAGACTAAAGGCATCTTCATGGAGGAAACTGCACTCTCCAAGCAAGTGAAAGCAGAGATTAACAGATGGGAATATATTAAACTGAGAAGCTTCTGCACCTCAAAAGAAATAGCGCCCAGGATACAAGAGCCCCCCATTGAGTGGAAGAAACTAGTCACCCAATACCCATCAGATAAGAGGCTGATCTCCAAAATATACAAGGCAGTGACAGAACTTTACAAGAAAAAAACATCTAATCCCATCAAAAAATGGGGAGAAGAAATAGACAGACACTTTGACAAAGAAGAAATACAAATGGACAAAAGAAACATGAGAAAATGCTCCACATCACTAATCATCAGGGAGATGCAAATCAAAGCAACTATGAGGTACCACCTCACACCCCAGAGATTGGCATACATCACCAAGAATGAGAACATGCAGTGTTGACAGGGATGTGGAGAGAAAGGAACTCTTATCTACTGCTGAGTGGGAATGCCGTCTAGTTCAACCTTTATGGAAAGCAATATGGAGATTCCTCCAAAAACTGGAAATCGAGCTCCCATACGATCCAGCTATACCACACCTAGTAATATACCCTAGGAACATAAAAATACAATACAAATATCCCTTCATTACACCTGTATTCATTGCAGCACTATTTACCATAGCAAGACTCTGGAAACAGCCAAGATACCCTTCAACAGATGAATGGCTAAAGAACTGTGGTACATATACACAATGGACTATTATGCAATTGTCAGGAGAGATGAAGTCATGAAATTTTCCTATACATTGATGTACATAAAATCTATTATGCTGAGTGAAATAAGTCAGAGAGAGAGAGAGAGAGATATGCAGAATGGTCTCACCCATCTATGAGTTTTAAGAAAAATGAAAGACATTCTTGCAATAATAACTTTCAGACACAAAAGGAAAAGATCTCGAAGTTACAGCTCACCTCATGAAGCTCACCACAAACAAGGATGGGTTTAGTTAGAGAAATAACTACATTTTGAACTATCCTAATAATGAAAACGTATGAATAATATAGAAAGCCTGTCTAGAGTACAGGTGGGTCGAGTGGGAAGGAGGGAGATTTGGGACATCGGTGATGGGAATGTTGCACTGGTGATGGGTGGTGTTCTTTACATGACTGAAATCCAAACACAATCATGTATGTAATAAAGTTGTTTTTAAAAAAAGAATAAAAAAAGATTTGTTTTAGTAAGATGTCTGTCTCGATTGAAAGCATGTTGTTGTGGAAGGACCAAGAAGTACATGTATGGAATAAACAATAGTTATATAACTTTATTGAACCTGTCACTTCACTATTGAAATGAATTTTTATCATTATGCTAGTAGATGCAAGTTAGCTAAAAATTATAAATTACATTTTTCTTAAAATGGTATCACTCTTTATGGAAATGTAAAATTTCTTTTTATTTTAAGTTTGGAAACTTGAAGGAAGAAACAATCTTTTATATCAAAAGAAATGTAATGGGATATATAGGTAGTCCTAAATGTTAAAAATCTTACTTTTTAGAGATTGTCTTCAAACAAACAAAAGCCACATAAGAAGTCCAAGCACTTGTTCTTTCAAGCAAAAAAATTGATCATTGAAAAGGTTTTGTTTCAAATTAAGACCTTTTGGAAACTGAGAGGCACTTGCTCACAAAAGTTCAAATTTCTTGGAAAGTGGCTCATTGCCGCTTCAGAGTAAGAGAAAAATAGCTACTGATGAGATTCAAATCATTCTCTGTCTTTCTTTCATTAATTTTAAGCATAATTCATAGGCCATTATGCTCTGGAATCAAAGGAATTATTCCTTATTGTAGCTCAACATTTTTCATCATTATATACACACAATGTCCAATTTCACCCCACTTATTCAAAATGGCACTGAAAGCAGGCAGAGAAGATTGACTTCAATACTCATATTTGACTTTAATTCATAGCCCTGTCTATACAGTTTTGAAAGTCTAAATATGTATTTACACAATAGAATGTGATGAGTCATTTCAAAAATGTAAACATACTAAGTTTTAAAAATTGCTTAAATATGTAGTTCTTGAGCTTCTCTCGGGATATTCCTTTGATACATACACCAATAAACAGCCAAAATTTTCAAATATTATTCTAAATTATGATTCCCATTTCTCCATAACATGCTCTTTGTACATTATAAACAATAAAAGAAAAAGACAGAGTTATGGGTTATTTTTAAAAATAGTCACATTAATTCTTCCATTTTCTTGATATTGGTTTGGTCAGAGGGACAGTGGACCTCATTTTGAATTCTCACATTCATCTTTTCTGACTAGATTTTAATACAAATTTCATGTTTCTGATTAAAATATCTCATAAATTTAAGAAAACACAGAGTTCTGTAGATATTTAGAGGTTTTTTATTTTTGGTCATTTCATTTCATTGAAGAAGAATAAAAATGATTAGAATAATTATTTTTAGGAAGTAAACTCAGATTTCTCAGATGACCCATTGATTCCATTTTCTACCCCAAACACAAAATAATTAACCTGAAAATATATATGCATATCCTTGCTCATTTAGAATGCTGATTATGTTCATAAGCAGCACTAATAAAAATAGCCATCTTACAAAAGTAGCCCAAAATATACAAAGGCAGATGATTAGGTAGTGAAGTAGGAAATAAATATCACTATTGTGATATATCACAAGTTTATACACACAGTGAAATACTATGCAGCTGTAGTAGAAGAAATCTTACATTTTTTTGTAACTTGAATGGAAGTTGAAGACATCACATTAACCAAAGAAAAGTGGAAATTGTCCAAAATAAGCACGATTTTACTCATTCTATGACATATAGAGAAAAGAAATATGTCCATAGATAGTACTGAATGTAACAGATTCTTGCCTTTGGATTACAAAACAAATTACCAAATAGCTGGGGGAAGGGAGTGTAGATTTGGGCTTGAAATCTAAGGACATTGGTGGTGGTGTTAAGCAATTTGGTGGTTATAAAGTGCAATGACTAAATAAAAATGTTAAACTTTAACTCTATTATAAACACTACTTAAACTGCAATGTTAAAAAATTTTCCAATTAATGCTAGAGAAGTTATTTCAGTGAATATAATTTGCTATATTTAAAAGAAATACACCAAAGCACTTTGGCTTTTGTTCTTTAACTAAACACATATTTCATTATCATCAGTCTCTGCTGTTAAACACATTTGATTGCCTGTTTCAAAAACACTCTCTTATTTTCTGTTGCAAATGAATGAATGTGTTGATGAGTAGCATTATTATGGTGTCAGACTCGGTATCATTTTCTGTCTCAAGTTGGTATCTTTGCTTTGTTTCACTATTGTCAATTTTAGCTTCGGCCTGAAATAAAGAATAAGTGAATTAGGTTTGCACTGGCTATCTTATCAGTAGAAAAAATGAAACCAAGACTATATTTCTGTCCTGTGGAGATGACTTAGATACTTAACTGATTTGATACTAGAACAATTCTCAACTCCAACTTTCTCAGTGTTGTCCCTCTACACTTGGTAAAGAAATATTAGGCATAGGGGCCTGAGAGATAGGTAAGGCATTTGCCTTTCATGCAGAAGGACGGTGGTTCGAATCCTGGCATCCCATATGGTCCCTTGTGCCTGCCGGAGGGCGATTTCTGAGCCTAGAGCCAGGAGTAACCCCTGAGCGCTGCCAGGTGTGACCAAAAAAAAAAAAAAAAAGAAACATTAGGCATAGACTGTTTACCATGAATCCAAACGTTGAGGTGGAGATCATTAGGAAGTAATTAGACTGATACTGATCTTTATTTTTATTTATTTATTTATTTATTTATTTATTTATTTATTTATTTATTTATTTATTTAGGCTAAACCTGGTTACGCTCAGGATTTACTCTTGGCTATGCGCTCGGAAATCGCTTCTGGCTTGGGGGTACCATATGGGACACTGAGTGGATCGAACTGCAGTCCTTCCTAGGTTAGCTTGTGCAAGGCAGTGGCCTACCGCTGCACAACCTCTCCAACCCCGATAATGATCTTTAGATGAGTTGCTTTTGGAGATAAAGTGAAGGAAGACTAAACAGAAGGAGAAGCAGAACAGTTTGTTAAACAGACAAAGGCAACTTATGCATCAGGACTTTCTTAATTTAAAACTTGTGCTCAGAGCTACTAATATACAGGTTTTATCACAGAACTTTTTGAAAATATGTGTCAAGATATAAAATTACTTCTATGTTGGTTTATCCTGGAAAATTTAATCAGCTTCGAGAAGTTTATTATATTTAGCGGCAATGCTAGAATCATTTTTTTAATGTATGGATGATACTTTGTCAACTTACTTAAATTGGGAATGTCAATTCTTAAAATTGCTTCCCTGTTTCAGTTTAGATTTGACTAAAAAATGTGTGAAAATTGGGAGGTAGAATTGAAACAGCATTTTCTTAGTTGTCTTCAGGTTGTCATGCAGGTCATCAGAGCTCTTGGTTTATCCTCCACTTTGAAGCAAACTCTTCTTTGTACTTGCATTCCTGCTGGAGCAGGAACCAATTAAGAATAAATTTTAAGGTCCAGATCTGTAGTACAGTGGGGAGTTGAAAGGGCAATTTTCTTGCATGTGGCTGACCCTTGTTTGATCCCCCGTATCCCATATTGTCACCCAAGGATTGCCTGGAGTAATTTCTAAACGTAGAACCAGAAGTTAACTCTTGAGTATTGCTGGGCAGCCTGGGAAACAAAAACAAATCATAAAATAATGAATTACCACTTATTACTATTCATAATTAGTTCATTTGTTAGTATAATATCCTGTAAATCATTACTTATTCATGTCTTCTATAAACTATTTTCCATTTATCTTATTCAATTGTTTATAGTCATTATGCAATCTTCATTTTTAATATTTTTCTCAGTTAATTAGATAATTTATTATTGAGTAATGGACATCAGGTGTACAGAGTCTGGATTTCCAAAAAGAGGACATGTGGTGAGATCGTGCTGAGAAACTATTTATACAGTGTATAAGATACAGGTATTAGACTCACAGAACACATATTTCTAGGAGTCTGAAATCATCAGACTCAGGATAATAAAATGGTGTAAGAAAGATTAGGGCACCAGATTTGCTGGACATCGAATATATGATAGACTAGGAACCACACTTGAAGTGTACAGAAGAGTGGGGTCCTACATTCATAAAATATGGTGTGTTCATGAAATATACATCATATAGTAAGACATACTGTGACATTATAATCAGTATTAATTTGATCATGATTTTTAAATAGATATCAATTACCATGCTTTTTAACATTTATCAATTTTATTATTTTATCAATATACTCTGCCATTACTTATGTTATATATTATTATAAAATTATGAAGTGTTTCATATAATTAGTTATTTAAATTATTTTAGTAGTTTTAGCACAAATTTATATTCCTATAATTGGTTAAATATGAATGAGCATTGGAAAGACTAGGTTACAAAGTCTTAAAACATGAGTTACATGAGAAATGGAGCATTTGCTTCTCAGATCCAGGTTTACAGGAGATATGGGTGCCAGAAACTAAAGCAGAAAGCACTTGGTCCCTAAGTGGGGTGCATAAAAAATTTGGGTACCAGACTCTCAGATGAGGAATTTAAGTTTTTGCATAATCTGCCTATACAATGTAAAATTTCAATAACAAGTTAAACAATGTATGTCATGGAGCTGGAGCAATAGCATGGCGGTAAGGCATTTGCTTTGCATGCAGCCAAACCAGGACACACCCAGTGTTGGTCTCCGGCATCCTATATGGTCCCTCGAGCCTGCCATGAGAGATTCCTTAGTGCAGGGCCAGGAGTATTCCCTATGCGAAGCTGGGTGTGGCCTCAACCTCCCCCTCAAATTCATATCATTACAGTTGCTTTATATTTTTCAAGTACATTTCAAATTACTAAAATTTAATAAATTAAATTAGCTAATTTAAAATAATTAAAAATATCTGTATTAGTTTTGAAATCTTAGTGATTTTGATAAAATGGTTATTATAATTACTAGCATTATGTGAAAATGTTTAAACCTTTTACTATTTGTGGTAAAAATTTCCAAAAATGAAATAATTAAAAAATAATTTCTAAAATATTTAGAAGCCAGATAAGTAGTACAGTGGATAGGGTGCTTGTATTTATGTAGCAAACCTGGGGTAGAATCCAAGCACAACATGTGGTTTCCAAATCATTCTAGGAATGATGTATGAGTACAGAACCAGAATTAAGCCTTAAATACCACTGGGGAGCACCCCTCCGAAAAGAATAACATCTTAATTTATTAAAAAAGAAATAATATTTGGCATGATTTAGAAAATCTAAGAACTTCTAAAAATAACCACGGATTATTGTTCTTCTGTGGAAAAAAACCCAGATATAATTAGGTTTATGTGTTATGTCGAAAATTCATGGACTGCATTATCATCTACGAGACATTTTCTCTCTTCTTAACATATATATGAATAATAATATAGATATTCTAAAATTATGTGGATTTATTTAAGTTTAAATATGACTTGATCAATTTTGTATATTATTCTATATAATGTCACAAAGTTAAAAACTTTCTTGTTATTCTATTGTAATATGATATTAAGTTATGATCATTTTAAACATTATACAGAAGTATTTTAAAACTTTGGTTTTAGCATATTTACCATACAAAGGACTTAAGTACTACTTCAAGGTACAGGTTTTTTTGAGAATACTAAAGGTAAAGCAGAAAATTTTGAGAAAAAATTTGCCCACATAACATTGTAGGAGACAGATTTCTGAACATTTGAGCATCTGGTCAATGACATCTTATTATGAGTAGAAAAATATTAACTCCTCTTTCTTTCACTAACAAAACCTTTAGCAATTATCTTAGACTTTGTGGTAATGTGCTTGTTTGAGAATTTCAGGAAGAATTATTTGATCTTTATGATTCGGAAACTTAGAATGGTATGGAATGTTAGAGACTGTAGTCTCTATACATTCAACTATATATATTCAACTATGTATATTCAACTATATATATTCAACTATATTCTATATACTCAACTATAGTTGAATACTATAAGATGTAACCCAGAAGTCAATTAAGAAAAAACAGAGTCATGTAGTGCCTTTTGTATGTCAGTCTACACAAAGAATGATGATGGTAACTCCCTTGGTAGAACCAGGACTCCAGAATGAAGAAATTAATGCCTAATAATGCAGGTGTTACAGGTAGGTCCTGATGGCAATAGAATCTGTGGCATCCTCATTGATAGCATAATCTTTAACCCTTTGAGTCACACCTACAGTCTAGGCCCTAGTCATGGAAAACCTTAATATAGATTTGGTAATGCAAAGTTAGATGCCACTAGGCAGGAAGCACCCATTCTTAACCAGAAGTATTTACAGAAAATAGTTAGCTCTGCCCAACTAGTTAACTCTGCCCAGAGGCGCAAGCAATATCATTAGTATGAATTATATTAAGAATGGAGAGAGTTATCAAGAAATATTGAGTGAATTATTTTCTGCCAGTATTTCTATAGGCTATGTCTCCATTATTTTAATACTATCTTTAATTATCCCTAAATGCTATATGCTTTTTAAAGCTATTAATCTATTATTAAATTTTAAGTTCATTATTTGTTGTCCTTCTGTAGTGAAAGAACAATTAAATTTATGTGTTAATTTGGTTTTTTGTAACATTAGTAAATCTTTGTGTGTCTTAAGTTAATGCTTCAAAGATACTCATTTCACCTAGGGTGTCATTATTCTGTTCATATTTGAAGCCATTTATGAGCATTAAGAATATTTTGCGGGGCCGGGAAGGTGACGCTAGAGGTAAGTTGTCTGCCTTACAAGCGCTAGCCAAGGAACGGACTGCAGTTCGATCCCCAGGCGTCCCATATGGTCCCCCAAGCCAGGGGCGATTTCTGAGCACATAGCCAGGAGTAACCCCTGAGCGTCAAACGGGTGTGGGCCCCCCCCCCCAAAAAAAGAATATTTTGCGAGTCTTGATTAACATATAGGAATTAATGATTTTTTGAGTCAAAGAGATAGAGAAGATTATAAGGTGCCTGCCTTAAACCTGTTATAAGCTTGATCCCCAGTCACCATGTATGAACTCCTTAGTCTTGGCAGAAGTAACCCATGATTAAGCCTTTAATAACTCCAGGGGTGGTTCCCAAACAAATTAAAATAAAAAAAAAGAAGCAGGAATAATTTTCAGAAGTGATAATAGATAAAGTAAACTAATGGACCTAATTTTAATTGAATGAGGTAGGTGAGAGGGTAGATATATAGAAAATTTTAGGGTTGTTAAAGCTATGATCCACAAGTTATGTGTATGGTTATAACAACTCAGAATATAATACTGATATATCTTTCACCTGCTGTGGATGGGAACCTTCAAGAAAAACTGGGTTTTAAGGAATCATGAATGTCACTCAGTTCAGACACTGATTTACCATGCTCATCTTTGTGTATTGTTCTGAGAAAGTAAAAAAAAAAATTTCCTGTCAGTGAACATTATGCCTGACACTATCTCCTCAGTTTCTGAGGTTAATGTCCCCTGCTTCATTCACAGGCCATATTATTCTTTTTCTGCATACTAAGCTAAAATGAAGATTTTTGTTAGTTGTAGAAATTGTATAGTCAAATTGGATAGCAAATTTTGATTAACATCAACACTGGTGCAAATGCCACTGAAGGGTGTCACAATGTACAAGGAAGCTGCTAACAGTCCTGAGAAACATTAACCCAAAGAGATGGAGAATTTTATTTCCTTTCTTATCATTGGACAGATTTACCAGATGAAATATTAGGGAAGCAATATCTCTAAAGGAAGACTTGAAAGAGCTGATAGTAAGAGGACAGTACAAGATTCTCCCTGCTGTGTTTCCCTGTCCCCTGCAGGATATTCGAAATTCTTCCCCAGTGATCTAGCAACATTCTTCAGGATGGAACACTTGCAGAGTTACTGTGACTGGTTCTGTTGCAAAGCGGAAGGGTATTTTCAATGATTGGACAAAGTTGAAGGACCTCTGTTCTGCTGAGCTTTTCATGGACTGATTTCTGAAACTATTTGGTTCACTTAAAAAGATGACCACTTTTCTCATTCATTTCCCAAATCGATGATGAGAACCTATAGAAGGATTCTGCCCATTTTCGGGGTATTAGACTCTTACACCAGTTTATTTATTTTCTCTTTTTCAGACAAAACCACACAACTTGAACTAGCTAGCCCTGCCCCCACTTAGAGGGGGAAACAAGGGAGGCATCAAGACCAAACTGATGCAAGACTACTAAGTAGTAGGTTAGATACAGAGGGGACCACATATTCTAGCCGCCCTGGGGGTGAGGGAAGGGAAGAGGAAATGGGAGGTAGGACAAAAACGGATGGGTAGGGAGGACAATTTGGAGATGGGAATCCCCCCCTGGTTTTATGTAAATATGTACCTAAAATATTATTGTCAACAATATGTAAGCCACTATGATCAAAATAAAAATTATATTAAAAAAAGATGACCACTTTATTTCTACCAAATATTGAAATTATTTTATGAAATAAGTTAAAAAATCTAAAGCAATAAAGAAAAGATCTGGACGTAGAACTTTTAGATGCTGTGAGAAAAATAGTTTAAAATAGGGGCTCTCACCCTCTTTCTTCTTCTTTTGTTTTCTTTTTATTTTTTTAACAGAACCACAGACCATGAATCATTTTGTTCTGCCTTATATTTCTTATCTTCCTACAAATTGAAAAAAAAAAAAAGGATGGTACCAGGGGCAAAGCAGTCTCATGATCATTGAGTAGAAATAAAAAATGTCAATTACAATAGATTTAAAAGACCCAACTACAGCAAGCTATACACAAAAGAGATTTGTTACAGTAGCAGTCCAGGGAATAAGGGTGGGGGTATGGGATCCATTATGGAAAGAGTGGTGGAGGGAAGTCAACACTGGTGGTGGGAATTGCCCTAATTCACTCTTATCGTATCTTAAATATAAATGTGAAAGACTTGTTAAAAACACTTACAGTGACTAATTATGAACATTAAATGAAAAAACTACATTTAACATCATTTTAAACTAACAGAAAAGTCATGCGAATGGTCAAGATTTTCTGCATAGGGGCTGGAGAGAGAGTACAGCAGGTAAGGCACTGTCATTGCACCTTCCCAACTTGGTTTGTTCCTAGGAGCTCATATATTTCCTGAACACCACAAGGAGTAATCCCCAAGTTCAGAACCAAAAGTCATTCTAGAGTATCACCAGCTGAGTGACCCAAAAATAAAAAAAAGTTCTTACATATTCTATTCCCAGTTTCCATTTTAGAAATATCTGATCTATATTGTGTATTTTCTACAATTAGTGGGTTCTATTGATATGATGCATTGTTATTAAATAAAGTCTAGTTATGTTTCCCAATCATTTATTTAAAAAAAAAGTAGCTGTTAAGATGGCAGGCTGGGGTGAAGGAGTATAGAAGGGAATCTGGAACATTGTTGGAAAGGAGTTGACACTGATGGTGAAACACTGTATGTCTAAAACCAACTACCAATAATTTTGTAAATCACATTGCTTTAATAAAATAAATTAAAATAAAAAAACCAATAGCTAAAGCAATGATTGTAATTTACTTAAGCTATCAAAATGTCATGAGATGCCCTCATATTAGCATGTCCTAAATACAATAGACAAAAGTCACAGAATAGAGACCAAGTGTTAGAGAAAGTTTCTTTCAGAATAGACCAGCTGTAGTTTTTATGAGGATGTGGCATCACATTGATTATTTGGTATTTTGGTATGACAAATTTGAGTATGCAAATGAAAAAGATAAGGAAATTGTTAGGAGGGAAATATAATATGCTTTATAGAGACTACTAAAAAAGCAATAATGTGAAGTAATTTAACAAAATTCAAAGGTTTCAGATCACTTGAAATACTAAAAGAGCAGATGGCAAGTATAGTTCAATTTAGACTAACATATAAAACAATCGAATCAAACAAACAAACCCCCATATCATTAGAGAAAAGGCAGAGAAGGCCGTGAAGTATAATAGACTAATCAACCAGTATGTCAACCAGTATGTCAACGTCTTTAAAATCTTAACTATCTGTACAGAGCATAGAAACATCATTCTAAGATGAAAGCCAGAATGAAGATGATAACCAGCATTATATAGGTGTGCCATCTTATTTAGTAAAATTAACTCTTTAGCATTTTATATTAATTATCAAAAAATTTAGTCTGGAGAGATATTTTTTCCCAAGAAGAAAGGGATTGTTTGGTCTGTAAAATAACAGTTTCTTATGCTGAAGATCTAAGTGAAAAGAGGTTCTTCTACATTCCTATGGTCAAATTGGCTGAACGAGGATGCTGTGTCCATATGCTTTTTTTGGATATTGATAAACTCTTCTTATAGGACAAGCTGAAGTGTAATTCTTGCTTCTTTTCTATTAAACATCCTTAGAATACTCATCTTATTTCCAAAGTTTACTCATAAAAAGCAAAATGGGTTCTTCCATAGAAATTTTTGATGCATTATTAATTTGATAATACCAATGGATCTTCCTTTGTATTAATAATTAATCTCACAAAGATGTATTACTGAAATTTAAATGTTTCCTTTAAGGGTATAATATCTCCATACCATCAAAGTGTAATTAACATTAACATCAAAGTGTAATTTTCCTCCACCGAAATCTGGAAGACTTCTCTCTATCTTCTCCTTGTCTGTTGAAAACTTCAGTTCTGTAGTTTATTTTCATTATATGTTCTCCATAATCTTCATGTATAGCATATATGCATGAGATTGTTCAGTATTTATCTTTCTTCCTCAGACTTATTTTGCTTATCACTTTAAACTCCAGTTTCCCTCATGTTGTATACAATAAATTCTTGAAATAAAATATATGAAGCTTATGTTTCTTTTTTTCTTTCTTTCTTTTTTTTTTTTTTTTGGTTTTTGGTTTTTGGGTCACACCTGGCAATGCTCAGGGGTTACTCCTGGCTCCATGCTCAGAAATTTTCCTGGCAGGCTTGGGGAACCATATGGGATGCCGGGATTTGAACCAATCACCTTCTGCATGAAAGGCAAATGCCTTACCTCCAAGCTAAAGTTTACAAACTTTTTTGACACTTGAAAACACATCACATATTTTTATTAACACAGTCATAGTCATTTTTGTGAATGGATTGTGGTCTCGACCTAAATTTTTTCTATCAGGAATATATTGAACCAAGATAGTTAGGGATAATATACAGTAAGATAAAACTTAGATATATGGATAATTTTAAATATAAAACCTAAAATGGATCTTTAAAATTGTAACAGGACTAAAGCAAGAGGGTAATATGTAAAGCACTAAGGCACTTGCCTTGAAATGATTCACAGTTTAATCCCCAATACCGAATGATTTCTGAACATCTCTAGAGGTCATTCCTGGACACAGAGCAAGAAATAGTTCTGAGTACTGCTGGGCATGGCTCTAGTTTCCACCACTCAAAATAAAAATAAAAATATAATAGAACCCTGTAGCAACATATTATACATGTTTATAATGGACTCTATACTAAAGCTGAGAAGTTAAACTTGATTATCTCGTTTCTTCCGTAAGAATTTAATTGCCACAAGAATCATTTCCAAGCTAAGAAGAGAATTGACTTTTTAAACTTTAAAGTGAGCACCTATGATTTGACTTTTTCCCATAAAAGAACTACAGTTTTTCATAATGAAATCATAAACTTAAACATATTTTACTCTGCTTTATGTTTCATCCATCTGCCTTTGAAAATATTTTAGCTAGATGTTAGATATTCTAGCTAATATTAACATGCATACTATAAACGATTTTAAACAAATCATATTGAAATAAAAACACTTAGATATGTTTTTTAATTTATTATTGTCAAATACAAATGAGAAATGGTAACAAATAATAAATTTAAAATTATGAACTTTAAATGTATTTAAAATTCTTAAAGATAATTTACATAATTATTAAAATAAATAAACTTAGCTTAATTTTTTAACAATTATTTGTTTTTAATTTTAGTTTACAAGTTGATCCAAGTAAACCTTGATTTCTCCATTAAAAGGACTGTAACTTCAGAAAAGGCAGATTTCCCATCATTTTATTATTTTTATTTTTGGCCAGAATGGTGCTCACAGAAACTTCTGATCATCCCAAAGTGTGAACCAAAAACAAGAAAAAAAGGAAAGAAGGAAAGAAAAAAACGAAAAGAAGGAAAGGGAAGGAAATAATGAAAGAAAAAGAAAGAAAAGATAGAAATAGAAAGATAGAAAGACAAAAAGAAAGACAGAAAGGAAGAAAAAAGAAACAAAGAAAAAAGGAAGAAAGAAGAAGAGAAGAGAAGAAAGAAAGAAGAAGAAGAAAGAAGAAAGAAAGAAGAAAGAAAAAAGAAAGAAAGAAAGAAGAAAGAAAGAAAGAAAAGAAAGAAAGAAAAGAAAGAAAGAAAGGAGGAAAGGAAAAAAGGCAGAAATACAAAAAGAAAGAAGAAAAGAAAGGAAGAAAGAAGGAAAGTAAGGAAGAAATGAAAAGGGAAAAAAGAAAAGAGAAAGAAAGGAGGAAATGAAGGAAGGAAATAAAGAAAAAAAAAGAAATTTAGATCATGCTAAAAATTAAAAAGATCACAATAGGCCAGAGTGACAGAACAGTTGTAAGGCCTTTTTACCTTCAAACAGGTACAGGTTCAATCCCTGGCAAGGCTGGGGGTGTGTGTCCTAAAATAAAAGCAAAAAACAAATAATCAAAACATCAAGATAAATCAACTGTCACTGAATTTGTAAAGAAACAGACAGTTATGTTCAGAAGTAAAATTAAAATATGACAATTTATAGCATGGGATTTATAAAGGAACAGATTTCACATATGGGATTTGATTCTTTGTTCTCACATATCTTGCTTTGCACCTCCTTTAAACATATTAAAAGTAAATTTTTTTTTGTACGTAACATTGGCAAGAATTCTTAGTATAGTTCTCTGAGGTAGTTATAGAAAACAAACTTTTGCTAGTTTTTTTTTTTATTGCCTAGGTCAAAGTAAATTTGGCATCTACAGCAAATTATGTTTCTGAAACAAAGTCTTCACTTTTTTGTTGGTGGGTATGGAAGATCATGTGTGCTACTGAGGATAGAACCAAGTTGGCCATGTGTAAGATGAGCACCCCATCTACCCTATTATTATTTGGATCCCTTGACTTTGCTTTGTATTTAATCATATCTCTAGTGACTATTAAAACACACCATCTCATCTCTCTTAGCCAGTTGACAGGTATAGTTGCTTAACAAAATACTTTCTCTATAAAGGAATTCTGCTGGTCATAGAGCTGTTCAGCTAAAGACTGGATTTATGATTTTATTGGAATTTTTTGAATTTAATTTCACTAACAAATGTGACTAGAAGAAAAAGTGGTATTTCCATCTATGAATCTTAAAATCTGGAGCATAAGAGCTGTTTCTATTTTCCCCTTCCCGGGATCTATATCCTTTCTCAGATTAAGCCAGGAAGATAATGACAATTTAGGTGAAGTTAGAGATCACAAAATAAGGAAGCTGAGACTCTTACATGTTCTTCCAGTGAGAACTGCCTGTGAACTCTAAAAAAAACCAGCAAGTAATAATAAGATATAGTTAGGGGTCAGAGAGATAGCACAGCAGATTAGGTGCTTTCCTACCCATGTTCAACCCTGGTTTGATCCCCAGCACTACATATGGTCCTCTGAGCCCACCTGCAGAGATCCTTAAATGCAGAGCCCAGAGTAAATCCTGAGCACAGTTAAGTGTGAACTCCCCCCACCCCAAATTACATAGTGGCTAATACAGTGATAGGGATAATAGCAGTTTGTTATACTAGGGAATAGTTGAAGGGGTAATAGGTTTCTTTAAATAGTGTACCCCAAATATCTCTCTGAATAATATATATGACATGGAGATCTGGATCTAGAAGGTAGGCTTTGGAGAGCCAGGAAAATAATTTTTTAGACAGAGAGTAATAGTTGTTAATGCCTTCATGAGATTTATTTAATCTTAGGTGTTGAAGTTGATGCCATATCTAAATATATAATCATAAGTGGATACAGTGCTATCAAAAGAAGTGTCCAGAAATTCTTTATATATAGAGAGGGTTTAAGTTAAATTATCAGAATTTGTTTTTATTGTTTTAGTTTTAAGGCTCATATGAATTATGCATACAGAATTATTACTGTTGGCAAAGCATGAATTCAAACAAGGGTCATAATAGCAATGGTTTATTTTCTCTGTAGAATTTAGTAAGCATTAACTATAATGTTCTGCTGTTAGGCAGGTGCCATTAGACTGTAACTACTTTTCTCTAATAACTTTTTAGTTTTACTGACTGTATTTTTAATTCATTAAATAAAAAAGAATAAAAGTGGGGAGGGTAGGAGCTATAGCATGGCAGGGAGGGCATTCGACTTGCCTTGCACATGGCCAACCCAGGTTTGATTCTTCCCATCCCAAATGGTCCTGGAGCCTGCCAGAAGTAATTTCTGAGCACAGAACTAGGAGTAATCTCAGTGCTGCTGGGACCAAAGTACAAGTTTGGTGTGGGACCAAAGTACAACAATAACAACAACAACAACAAAAACAAAGGCTTGAATATTTGAATAATAATTTGTTGAAGAGGTCTAATGTTTAGGTAAATAATTTAGTAATAATTCATATAATTTAATAAAAGAAGATACTTTGTAAAAGAAGAAAGGTCCTTATGATTAATGAACATTAAGAATTGTTGAAAGAATACTGGGAAATAATATATATGAATACATATATATATAATTTTTGGGCCACAACCAGCAGCACTCTTGGGTCTCTCCTGACTCTGAAGTTACTCCTTGGGGAACCATATAAGATGCCAGGAATAGAACAAATGCCCTACCTGCTGTGATATCTCTCTGGTCTAGATATTAATTATTTTGTGTAAAAATATCCCCAAATCTGAACCTAAAGACCTCTGAGCATAAACTCATTAAAATATCACAAGAAATGTAATCAGTATCTTGTAGAAACTAGTAAGAGTAATTTCACTGCTGAGTAGAGTATTTGTGACCTGGAAAACAATTTGAGGATTTGGAAAAAAAAAAAAAAGACTCGCAACATTTCTTTTAATAAGTTCAAGTAAATTGAAAATAAAATATGCAATATGGCTCTTGCTTTACCTCTATATCCTATCTGCAATGCATGAAAATGCAAAATGATATTTGTAATAATACAACATGAGCCAGTCTATGAAATTTAATGTTCCAAAGAAGATTCAGCATGCCTGAACAAGAATACAATGAAGAAAAATTTACTATAATTATAAAACTTATGACCATTAAGTTATTTTTGTTGTATATATTTGCTCTGGCTTTTTTGTAAACCTTTAAAAAAGCAGTCCCAGAAAAATAATTTTCTGGGAAATGATTGAGATAACCAGAGATAAGGAATTAAAATGAATTATTTGGCAGCCTCTGTATAGTGACATTATATTCAAATCTGCTGTAGAAATTGCTTCTGCACTGTAAGCACTTAGAAAACACTTTGTCAAATGATCAACATCTATTTCCAAAAGTGTAGTTATGGATAATATGCATAGTTACAAATCATCATAGTCTTCCCTCAAGTATCAATCCAAGGAGAAATATTCAGACAAATAAATACCTTTTTAATAAGTCAAGTTCCAGCTGTGAATTTCAAGGCAATCATAAGAGATAAACAGAAAGACTCCAGAAATCATACAAAATAAATAAGTATTATAAAACTGGAAAATTTCAGAATTCTAAATCCTCAGGAATCCACAGGATGTCCACAAAGCATTTAGAGGGCAAGACTTTTAAAGCTAACATAAAATCTGACTCATTATCTTTCTGTAATTTATTATTTCCTCATAAGAATTCTAAATAGAGGGTAGCTAGAATAGCTGAATTAATCTGAACTTCTTTTCCATCAAAAGTTTATTACAAGCACCCTTGGCTCTGTTTTTCATCCTTGCACATCTCTCCTGCATGACTTCAAAGAGAACTTTCTACACAGGAGATAGAAAAGGGAGGCAAGTGGATGTGAACAGGGCCACCTCTATTAAAAGAGAGGCTTAATTAAGTACATATTTGAAGAGTGTCTTTGACATGAAAAAGCAGTAAGAAAATTCAGTACTATTAACACTGAAGGAAAAGTGCATGGTCCTGGGAGCAAAGCCTTATAAGAGATTAAGAAAAAAAGTTTAGATTCTCCTCTAGGCAAGCATTTTTTCAGTGGGGTACTTTATTGATCTGTCATCCTAAGAGAGTCTATAAATCTAGCTTCTGCATATTGATTCCTGGTTAGTATGGAAGAAAGTGTAAAAGATACATCCTTTTTAAATCTAAATAAAGATCACAGCATTTGTGCATTGAAAGTGCACAGAACTTTACAATTAAATGTGTAATATATGATAAAAGTGAGAGAAAATATTTTCACAAGAAAAGGACTATCTGTATTTTCACTTGTTAATAAAATTTTATTGCATAATTTAATATATAAAAATGACAAATGTAATAGACATAAATTTTGAAGTGGGGCCGGAGCCATAGTAAATCTGATAGACTTTTGCCTTGCACATGGCCAACCCTAGCTTAGATACTCAACATCCCATATGGGTCCTCTGAGCCTGCCAGGAATGAATTCTGAGTTCAAAGCCTGGAGTAACTCCTGATTGCTGCTGGGTGTGGCCCCAAAACAAAAATAAAACAAATAAAATTCTGAAGCAAGTTGGCAGATTAAAATCAACCTCAAATATAAATAATTGATTAGATATTTCTAATACCTGAGTGCAAGGACTAAAAGAGAAAATAAGGAAAGAAAAGAATATTTGTGCATGTTGCCTCAATAGCTGTTTCTGAAAGCCAGAGAGATAATACAGAATCTAAGGTACATGCCTTGCATGCTGCTAATATTGATTTAATCCTCAGCACCATATGGTCTCCTAAACATTACAGGATACACCCCTGGAGCAACATAGTGGTGGCTCTATGGATGCCTAAAACAGCCATGGGAGTGACAGGTAATTCCTGGCACCTCTGGGCATTCCATCCTCAAGAACTTATACTGAACAATTGCTAGATTGACAGAATCACCTGGAGTGGCCCTGGAACTCTTGAGTTCCAATTTGGAAACACCACATATATACTCACATCAATACAAGAATTGATTCTGGACTTTAAATCCCCCCCCCCAGTGTGTCAAATCATATCTAAGATGAAGAATGAGAATCATATGCCCTTTCCTGAAAGCAAGAAGCTTATTTCATTGAGTATATACTATATCCAGGCATTTCTAGGACTTAAAATATGTATGCATAATTCAAAGGACCCTCTTGTCTGCTATCAAACAAAGGCCATAAAATTCTTCAGAGGAAAGTGATGGAACTTTGAGATAACATCCAGAAAAAGACATTTTATCTGAGAATAGCTGGGTTTTTACCAGTTAAGGACAACTATTCTTGTTTTTCCCCTACACCAGCTATAGATAATGAGTGGAACAAACATAAAGCCAATTTAAAACTCTGTTCAGCAGAATTTCTAGGATAGAAACTGCATTCTGTTTTTATATAAAGTGAATTCAAGAGGGATTTAAGATGAAGAAGCCGCTGGCATTACATGGGGGGAAAAAAGGGCACAGGACTGTCAAGGGTGTTGAGGTAATAGGAAGCTAGTCTCCAAAAAGTCTATAAATAGTTGAGTGGATAAAAAAATAAATACACTATGGAGTACTACTCAGTTTTAAGAAAAGATATCATGTAGCTTTTTCAACTTGGATTGAATTGGAATGCATTAAGCTAATTGAATTGAGTTAAAGAAATAAAACATCAAATACCATATGATTTTGTTCATATGATGAATAAAAAGAAAGTAAAGGATTAGATATTCCCTAAGTGGAAGAAATTCCTGATAGAACTAGGAAGTGAGGAAGCCTAAGGGGCAGAATAGTAGAATAATGGTAGACAGATCTTGGCACACTGGGGAAGGGATTGCTATGCCAGCAATGCAGTATAAAGTACTTTCGAAGCTATTTTAAACTATAATACCTTAAAAAAAAACTTTAAAAAGTCTATGAAAGTTAAATATCCATCAGGGAAACTTTTTTCACTTGTGATAATACTTCTCCAAGTAAGAGCTTTCTTGTTCATTTTGACCTCTACTTATTTTATTTTATATATTGGGTACAGATTCATTCTTGTCAATGCTCAAGAGTTACTCCCGGAGCATAGATAAAGCTTTACATTAGTTAGTTAGTTAGTTAGTTAGTTAGTTAGTTAGTTAGGATTAGTCAGTGGTGGTACTCATCTGTGTTTAAGACTTACTCCTAATTAATTCCTGATCTGAACTTAGGAATTACTCTTGATCTATTTAGAAACCATGTAGAATACTGGGGATCATACAGAAGGCAAAAATGCTCTATCCAATGTGCTATCACTCTATTCCCACCTTTTACTTTATTTTATATTAATTTTTGTGAATTTTTAAATTAGAATTAAGTAGTTCAGCTGTTTGTTCTTGAACATTTATTTCTTAGGAAAAGCTTAAACACTGCCTCAATGTCTGTACTATATTTATGGTTTTCTGTTTTGGGATTCAAGAGCAACACAGTCTTATAAAAGTTGGTATCACATTAGTTTTGATTTGAATTTCATTTGAATTAGGCTCATTGAGCAAATTTTTCAATACCTGTTGAATTATTTGTATACATTCTTTTCATCTGATATAAAACTTTATTTAAACACTGTGGTTTACAAAATTATTCATAATATTGATGTTTTAAGCATTCAGTGTTCCAAAACCAATACCACCACTGTGACCTTCCCTCCACCATTTCCCCAGTTTCCCACTCCCCTCTAAGCCTGCCCTCTTGACAAATACACAGTGATTTTGTATTTTAAAAAGGTAAGTGGAATTATCAAAACATAGTTCAGTAAAAAATTTATGATAGTAGTTATATCTCACAATGGTGTTATTAAAATCATTGTCTGAGGACTTACTGGATTGTATTTTTGCTAGTTGAGATTTCTGAACTACTGTTTTGGCTGATTAGGTTTAGTTGATTTTCATGCTACTTTTCTATTTAATTTTCTGTTATCAATATTATGTAATTTGGGAATGTTGCATGGCCATGCATGTGGCTGAGAGCTCCTAGAACTTACAGAACTGTGATGATTTTTAGCCTGCCTACCTGACAAGAATACCCTAGAATTTTCAAGCTGAAGACCAGTACACTTGTGACCTTCATCTGTTTGGCATCTCTTCCGAAATTAGTCTGGAAGCTGTGAAACTGTGCTATTTTATGGCAGCTGCTGTGGGGTGGGGTGAGAGTGCAGTTGTGGAGCTTTTATTATCAAGGTGGAGATTTTGGCCTATCTTCCCTGAAAAAGATTCCCAATTTTCAGCAAGAATATCCCTATATCCTTGAAGTTTATAGGCTTGATTTGGCTACTTTTCTGAGATAAGTCATAGCTTCGAAGCTGTGCCTTTTCAATGGAGGCAGCTGCAGGATGTGGCTGTGGCTGTTGGAGCTTCAGGCAGTATAGAACAGGTGTGAGCGATTGTCTCAACTCCATGAAGTTTCCAGAGTTTTCAGTCCAAACACTGAATATATATATATATACCTTTGACTAGTTTCTTTCATTTCTTAAGTGTATATACATATACATATACAAGAATATAAGATAATAAAAATAAGACAGAAAGCTATATTTCCTCTAACCTTCTCTTGATGTTGACCAGCCTATAGTGATGCACTACTAAATTAAGGTTTTGATGATTAGGGACCATAAAGCTCTACTATAGTTTTTGTTTTCTTGGGGGTGACTCAGCTATATTCAGATCTAACTCCTAGCTCTGAGCTTAGAGTTCACTACTGCTGGTCGTCAAACACCCTATGTGCTTAACTGTTGTTCAAGACCCAGACTGTCTTCTTTTTGTGTGACTTGAGTTGATTGTATTTGTTGGATTCAATTTGGACAGTAGCACTTTGATTCTATTAATAGTTGCCTTAAAGAACTGAAAAGACATTTCTCACATAAAAAAAAATAGATCAGATGTGGGGAGGTAACATGCAGAACATAAATAGAGCCTTGTTGACCAGGTTTAATACAAGCATCTTACATGTTATATTGTTTCTCTGGTTTCTAAAATGTGTTGCTTCTGATATAAGACTTAATTTATGACATAATTAATTGTGTACCATTCAGATATTTAAAACTGATAAGAAAATCTGAGATTTTCAAGAGTTTCACCAGCATAGACTGAAAACCACCCCTCCAAAAAAGAAAAAGTGCAGAGGAGATAACTTTCAAGTTTTATTTTATTTTACCTCATATTATATACTTAATAAATAATAATGCATGGTCTTAAACTCAGGTTCTTTTTTCCTTCCAAAAATGCTACAGTAAGAAGCAATTGTCAAGGCTCACAACCATTATTTTGACATATAATCACATTAGAACCATTGAGCACAAAATAATTTTTCTCATTTTGAGGGTGTTTGGCCTCCCAAGAAGCTTTTCAATAGTGGGTTTCTGCCATTGGGCAAAAGTTCAGCACAAGGGAACAATGGTGTGATACTGCTCTGGTCTTCGGGGTTGGATATATTCTGGCCACTCTGCAATGCTGAGGCTTACAGTACAACAAATTTAGTGCTGCACATTGTCTTGCTCAGGGGACAACATGATGCCAGGAAGAGCCTGAGTCTACTTCTTGCTAGACTTGCTTTAATAATTGTGCTGTTTCTTAGCACCAATTTTATTATTCTTTAAAGTGAAATTAAAATGTACAATATTAAGATCAAGTAGGTTATCAAAAAAGTTCCTTTAACCTTTATTTGTATATTTAAAGATTTAGGTTAATAAATAACCTATTTATCATTGTGCCTGGAAAATAAAGCCTTATTCAAAATTAGGTGAATAATTCAAAGTTGTACCAAAAGAATAAAAATAATGTAAAATTTGATCAGTTTTCTAAAAATAGAGACTTTCTAGCGTAGTTTATTTCTCTTTTATTTTCTTTGGGGTGGGGGCACATCTGGGAATGGTTAGGGATTACTATGAAAAATCCCACCCAAGCTCTCTGCTTACTACTAAAAGACAATAGCAGGCAGATATACAAGTTGTGGAAACAAAACCACAACAGCTTCTGAAATTCAAGCCTTTATTGGGAAAAAAAAAAAAAAGACAATCCCTTTGAGTGGAAAACAAGTAGGGAAAAATTCAGAGGTACTTCCTATTCATGAGTAACAAGGACTACCAAAAAAGAATTATCCTGAATATAATAGAAACCAGTTACTCCAACAGCATTTGATGAAAGTTCCAAAGTATACCTTTAAATAAAAGAGGTATATCTTCAATGTACTTCCTTTCAGACCCATCCTTGTATTAGGAAATCAAAGTTTGAGGAAGTAGTGAGTTTTGTTAGATTCATTCAGGATGAATAAGCTAGTTTGGACACATTTTATTAGAACATACTCTGAACTTAATAATTACTCCCGGTGGCTTGGAGGAACCCTATGTTATATCTTGGATTGAACCAGGGCCAATTTCATGCAATGCAAATGCCTTATCATGCGAGCTTCAGACATACAGCTATGTTTTATCAGAATAAAGCCATATTCTAATGATTTAGATAAATAATATATGAGCATTGTCAACCAGACAGTTGACTTCAAAACAACTTTCTTTCTTTTTTTTTTCGGGCCACACCAGTTAGATGCTCAGGGGTTACTCCTGGCTACGTGCTCAGAAATTGTCCCTGGCTTGGGGGGACCATATGGGACACCGGGGGATCGAACCGTGGTCCTTTCCTTGGCTAGCGCTTGCAAGGCAGACACCTTACCTCTAGCACCACCTCCCCGACCCCTCAAAACAACTTTCAATATTTCTGTTCATCAGAATTTTTAATATAGACTTTTACAAAAGAAGGACATCTATCAGGCCCCCAATCCTCAGTGCCAGCACCGAATCTTCTCTCAACTGAGGATGGGGAAGCTTCTATGGGGGGAGCTAGGTGACAGACCACAAGAACTAAGCCCTCCAACAAGACCATAGGCAGCCATCCTACTTCAGCCCAGCTTTGTAAGACTGGTCAGTCAGGGGGTGGGGGGTGGAGGAAGGAACAATTAGTCAGTCTCTCCTCCCACCTGGGGAAGCTGGGCTGTCCAGGTGACCTTTCACAGCAGACCCCCAATCCTCAACACCAGCACCGAATTTTCTCTCACTAGCGTCCTTCATCAGTCTTCATTTATCACCTGCCCTCATTTTCCCCACATTTCCCAACTAACTACTGTAGTTAGTTTACCATGATACCATAATGTTCATAATTTTAGATTGCTTCTAGAAAAGGAAATGGGATGCCCAAGGCCCAGTGGATAATACTCCATGGTATATACTCCCTATACAGTGCTCAATACCACCACGTAGATTTCTAGAATGCTCTATACACAATCCAATCCAGGAATTCTGTCCCTAGTAAAGTAAAGCTTACAACCTTTGCTGGCTTTAATTTCTTTTCCCTTCTCACTTTCCATTTTTTCTTAATTTATTATTTTTTTCTTTTTACTTTTTTAAGATCCCATTTCACCTGGGTCAGATTTTTAACAATAACCCATGGATTGATCATTCATGTCTGTTGATATATAAGTATGAGTGTATATGTTCACCATACCAATGGCTATTTAATGTTCATATGTAATAGATATAATATCAATTTCATGGTATAGTCTCCCCATACAATGCACATTACAATATCATTTCATTTCTTAGACTTGAAAAATTATTGTTTTTAAGAATCCTCTATACACAATTTAATCTATGAAGCCTTTCTCCAGTCTAGTTTACCCTCACCAACCACGATTGGTCTAAGGAGAGAAAAAAGGAAAACCTTTACATCAGACTTGCCAGCTTTACTCTTTCCCCCCCAACCCTCTTCTTTTCTTTTTTATTCTCATTAAGTGTTCTTTTTTTTTTTTTTTTTGGTCCCCCAATTCACAATACATACCCGGCAAGGGGCCTGTGTTGAGGTGTATATGGGGTGCCTTTACTGTACCTCCTCTTTCTATACAGCCAGTGTAAAGAACACAGCCTGTGGTAAGATTTGGGAGGCCTTATCTTATCTTTTATTTATTTTATTTTTTTTTCTTCTTCAGAGCAAACTAAAGTTGTTTTTTTTTTTAAAGTAAGAATTCATTTAAAGGACAAAATTAATTAACATAATGAGGTAAACTAATATAACATAATATAGTGACATAACATAACATAATATAATTGATATAATAATAATACATGTAAGTCAAAGAAAATTTCTGATTAAAAACACAATTTTTTTTTTCATAATGGCTTACATATCTTTCACTGTAGTATTTTGGGTACATATTCACATTGAATCAGGGGAATACCCATCACCTAATATGTCCTCTTCTCAATCAAAAATCAAATATGCTGAAAATAGGCAGAGTCCTGTCTAGAGGCTTCCAACCTCAGTTTGAGAGAGGATGTGAAAAAAATAATTAAAATACCACAACAATACACACACACAAAAAAAATATCGAATTAAATAACCGATAAGCACCACAGCAATAAAGACAGGCACCACACAATAATCTCGATTCTGAAATCAAATCATACTCAAATACAAAAAAAAAAAAAGAAAGACAAAACAAAATAAAATAAAATAATATTGGAGACATCAACCGTAATCTCCACACCAAAATAAAGACGTCAAAAAAATAGATCAATTATTCTCCTCTTGCTGCTTTCGTGGTATGTGGAAGACTTCTACTTTATCTTGGATGGTAAAATCAGACCTGTTTCTAAAGATCTTGGTGGCTGTGCAGATCAGGGAATGGAGTTTATGAAGTCTTTCTTTGTGGTTCTAGCAGTTATGCTTCTTCAATGTCATTTTTTTGTTTTTTATGTGTTCTAGGTGTTTCAGAATAGTGCTACCATTCTGTGTTTTTCTTTTGTCTTCTGACTTACTTCGTTTAACATAACATGATCTAGGTTCATCCACGTTGCTGCAAAGTCTGTGATTGTATCATTTCTAACTGCCATGTAATATTCCATTGTATATATGTACCACATCTTAATGATCCATTCATCTGTTGTTGGACATCGAGGTTGGTTCCAAGATTTGGCTATTATACTGAGTGCTGCAATAAATAGTGGGGTGCATACGTTTTTGGGCCACACCCGTTTGATGCTCAGGGGTTACTCCTGGCTATGCGCTCAGAAGTCGCTCCTGGCTTGGGGGGACCATATGGGACGCCGGGGGATCGAACCGCGGTCCGTCCTATGCTAGCGCTTGCAAGGCAGACACCTTACCTGTAGCGCCACCTTCCCGGCCCCTCATTAAGTGTTCTGTCAATATCACCTGGGTCAACTTTTCAAATGTAAACCACGGAACAATCCTCTGTGGCTGCCAATATATGTGCATGAGTGCATGTGTTCGCCATACCAATGTCAGTCTAATGCCCATCTATAATAGATATAATGTCTATGTTGTATAGAATTTTCCCCCCAATCATAGGTAACTCCTTCTTCTCCCCTTTGCTCACCACCTTACAAACCCCTTTCTATCCCTCATTGATATTTCTTCACATTTAATCTTTTTCATCTTTAGTCCTTAACTCTTCATGAACCAGAACATTCTTCACCCCAGCCAGATGCCAAGCAGCTCTCAAAGTGAAAAGATAGATTCTCAACATGAAAAGAAACCAACACTCAGATACTATTGATTTGCTCTCAGTGGCCCATCTTCCTTAACCTCCCTTCACCGTGAACTTTTGCTTGCTACCAGATTCAGGGGCTGAGAATTCTTTCACTTGAGGATACTTCCTGATATGTGACTTCTGGGAACCATCTTCCCTAGACTCCCAAAACCAAATCACAGGCTGAAATTGGGCTCTGGTTCTTACCCCCTTCCCCACCTATTTCAAAAGACTTAAAGAGGAAATATAAATTTCCTTTGAATATCTCTTTAGATACATTCCTTTAATAGGAATAACCATTATTGATATCTATGGTTATTAAGTTATTTAATAACCATTATTAATATCTTCTTATATAGTGGCAATTTAGCCCATCCTCAGAATTTGTTTAGTATGGAATTCTAGTAGACATGTCTTTGTTTAGAGGTCATGTCACAAAAAGGTTATGTGATTGCTGCTCTTGAATAGTCGGCCCTCATGTGCACCAGTAATACCTTGTGGCATTGTTTCTTTTTGCATAGACACATTAAAATGGGAAAAATTTACATTTACAAACAAGTTCTTATCTAATAAAGATAAGAACACAACATTTTATTCTGCAGTGAGATCTTACATCCTGAACACTTGGCATAGAGGCTTGGCTTAGACTTCTATTTATCAGACATTGACCATTCACCCCTGAACCATGGATACCATCTACAGAAACAAACAAGGTTTTCTACACCATCACCAGGAATAAAATCTCTACCAAGGAAGGTCCCACTACTTCCATGTTACTGACTTACTACAAAGTTGGTTCTTATGACCCTGACAACCTAGGAACAACAATAGTCTGCTTTTAGGGCAGAATTCTCTGCAGTGCTACCTAATGGTGAGACGAAACCAGAAGACACCACACACAACCTGGATCTCAACATAGGACCTGTACAGAAACCAGGATCTATAACTACAGAAACCTGACAGCAATAACTGTGACAGTGAAGAACTGTTTCTGGGACCACAGAGAATGAATGGGTCGGACAACATAGTGCCTGTAGCCTGAGTTGGTCTTATATCAAAATACTTCAGGGGTAAGGTCTCCCTATTTTTAGTCTAAAGGTTTTTTCCTTCCAATGTCTTCCATATTTTGTTCTGCCTATGCAAACAACGATAACTGCCACAAACACACATCATTTTTTTAGTGTATCTCCTATCTTTTTTTGAAAAAGAAAGAGCCTTCTAAACCTGCTATTGTATTAATGACTTTATTGGTTGTACAATTTTTACTAATATAACAGCTAATGAACTCTACTCTTCTTTATCCAATTCTTTTTTTTTTTTTAGATTTTCTAACTTTTTTCTTTTTTTTTAATAACTTCTCTTTCTCTCACCCTGAAACAAATGTGTTATGATTAGTATGTCAACTATATGATATATTGTTGCCAACAATATATTTTATTTACATAAATAAATTTATTATAAAAGATTGTCTTAGAAGAAAAAAAGGGACATTTAATAAAAAACACCCAAATACTTATAAATTCAACCATATAATATCGCTGGTAAGCTCTTCAGTAAACTAAAATTTCCTACCATGGTTTGTTAAAGATTGTCTTTTTTTTTTTTTTTTTTTTTTTTTTAGTTGTTGTGCTACATCTAGTGGTGTTCCTGGGTCATTCCTGGCTCTTTGCTCAGGAATCACTCCTGCCTGGCCAGGGAATCATATAAGACACTCTGGCTTGAGTTCGAGTTGGCCATGTGTGAGGCAAACACCCTACCCACTAAACTGTCATTCCAGACCCAGGTTATCTTTATTTGTGTGGCTTGAGTTGATTGTTGTCGTTGAATTCAATTTAAACAGTAGCATTTTTTTTTTTTTTTGGTGTTTGGGCTACACCCGGCGGTGCTCAGGGGTTACTCCTGGCTGTCTGCTCAGAAATAGCTCCTGGCAGGCACGGGGGACCATATGGGACACCGGGATTTGAACCAACCACCTTAGGTCCTGAGTCTGCTGCTTGCAAGGCAAACACCGCTGTGCTATTTCTCCGGGCTCTAAACAGTAGCATTTTGATTCTATTAACTAGCTGCCCTTAAAAACTAAACAGACATTATTCACATAAAATATTGTCATCAGGTTGTCAGCATGCACATAAATTATTCTTATCACTTATTAAAGAGATATGCAAATTAAAATGACAGTGAGGTATATATCTAAAATATAGCAGAAAAAAGACTGAAAAGTTTTTACTGGTGTAGATGAGCCATTGTCTGTTTTTATGTATTGGGGAACTTTTCCAACAGAAAAATAGTATAACATGAAGGCACAAGCAGCTTTAGCTCTTTCAGAAATCATAGTTCTTGCACAGGAAATAATGAGAATATGTATCAACAACCACATGAATATAAGGTTTCTTTGGAATAACACTCAACTCAACATGACTAATATCCATTAGCCGTAATACATTTGTCAGTAGACCTCAGGGATTGGCCCCAGCTACATATGATCTTTTATTCAAAGACGTGAAAATGGTACATTTATCATGAATCTTTCTGGCTTGCACCTATGTAATATGATAGTTCAAATACAAGCAGCAGGTATTTATATGGAGTGTTGCATATTCTTCTGCAGTTGACTTCAATATTGGCATGGATAAATGGTCAGCAGTTTTATTTCCTTGAGCAATTGACCTGGGAAAACAGGATGGGCTCTTATGTAAGTGATGAAGATTGGCTCAGAAGAACTTTTAATTGCTGAAGCAATTCCTGAATCATGTGGTTATGGACTTTTAGGGAAGCAGTGACAACCTCAGGGAAAAGGCCAACCAGTCGGTGTTGCTTACTTTGTTGCATGGCTCTGAAAAATGTAATAGTAAGTAATTTAAAGTAGCAAGTTCCACTTGTTGAGAGGACATGTAATTTAAGACTTTGTTGGGGAGAGGCAGCGCCGGGGGAAAAAAAAAGACTTTGTTGTGGTCAGTGATGGGCCTTTCAATAGGGGAGGAATGAATAATTGAAGAAATTACAAAAAGTGTCCTTCTGAAAAATCCCAGACCTTTACAGTAGAATAATGGGAGAAAACTTCTTCTGAAAATTCAGAAACAAATCATTGAAGGGTTTCACTAAGATGTAGAATGCGTTCTACTTCCTTTTTTGAAATTGGCAGCACTATTATTTCAGGATCAAAACCTAACAACAACAAAAAAAAAACACTCAGAGCCTTGCTTGATGATAAGAGCAGTGATCAATTCTCAGTAAGTCACAAATGTGCAAGTGCTATAGCACTTGTAGGAGCATGAAGAGCTTCTAAAATTAAAAGCCATACCTTCTTTCCAGGTGTGAATCTTGAAAGATAGGACATTTGGAATGGTCCATGAAGAATTCCAATGCCTTTTGGACCTTTTGAGTTAAACACCTGGGACAATTTAATTCTGGATCTCTTTACAGTATGCTGAATAGTTTGCTGAGTTCAGAGTTTGGAATCCTGAAAATGAGAGAGATCCAATTTATGTGACCTAAGAGTTTTAAAAAATCATAAAGAATCTTTAGGGTTTTTTGGTAAATAGAAAATTTTTGGGAATGTATTGCAGTATGCTCCAATACAAAACCCAAATATTGAAATGGAGGCAAAGTCTGAATATTTTTCTGTGGCTATAGTTAAACCAGCAGCCAGCAGTTTGTATGATACTCATACAAACATTGTAATTCTGTCAGTACATCAGGGTAAAAAGATGTCATTTATGTAATATTTAATATAAACATGATGAAATACTTTCACAAGCAGGATGTAGAACCATGCCAAAAAATTATTGATATATTGTTGGTTAGTTTGCCATGCTATGAGGCATAACAATCCATTGAAACTGCCACATGGGAGCTCTGTTATTGAGTGAAGAAATCAAAAAGTCAAAGTGCTTTCTGTCTTTTAGTTTGATGAAAATATTATAAAACAGTCTTTTAAGACGTTTAGTATCAAAGGCCAGTTTTTTGGGGGATGGCTACTGGTGAAGGTAGGTCATTCTCATAATTTCCTCACAAGAACCATGGATGAATTGACAGCTCTTAAATGAGTTAGAAGTATCCAGCTAGCTGACCTTTTTTGTACCACAAAGATAGAGGAATTTCATTCAGAAAAGAGATTTTAATGTGTCCCAGACTTAGCTGCTCACCAACTGAGTTTTTCAGTGCTTCTAATTTTGTCTGTTCATGGGCCACTAAGGAATTCCATATAGCAACATTTGATTTCCATTTAGTTGGAATAAGTGCCTAGCTTTGTAACCCAGTTGCCTAAATGTAAAAGGTGAAATATCTGAGCTTGTTGGCTGTATTGGGGGGGGGAGAAGGTGAACATCTGAGATAGTGATTTGAGAGAGGGTTTGGCAACGAATGTGGTAATCTCCCCCCCACCCCCCCCCACACACTGTGTATGCAAGTCACATCCCCAGAAGTTCAAGGAAATTGGAGCCACATACAAAAAATAGCCTCTTTTTAGTCTTAATCACCTTAAAAATTTTGAACTCTGACGAACAGATGCTGAATACAAAACACTACCTATTCCCTCCCAGCTATAAATAAGGTATATAGTGCAAGCCACAATTATGGGGCCAGTGTTTTAAAGCTAGCAAGGAAACTTCAGCACTAGAATCAAACATTCCTTCAAATTTCCTGCCCTGAATTTCAAGGATTAACTTTGATTTTTCTTTAGTCTTTGCAGAATAGACTACTAAGGAATTAGCAGAAGCATCATGATTTGCACTTTCAAAAACCCCTTCCCTGAAGCATTCTGATTTTCCAGGCATAGCATAAGGAAGTAAATATTTGAGCTATGTTTTCACAGTTTAAAAGTCCAAAATGTGGGCACAGAAATAAGAATTATTATTTATTCAATGTGGTCAGAATCTATAACTCCCAGATGAGCAGAAATGCCTTTAATAATCAGACTACTTTACCCAATATCAAGCCCATATTTCCTGAAGAAATCAGAAATTTTATGCCAGATCTTATCTGGTAGGGCACCAGTGGTTAATTATTCAGGGCAAGATATATTGAGGACACAGCTTTCTGAAGAGGCAGGCTTTAATGAGCTATGTTGTGGTGTTCTTTTGAGCCAGGGTGGAAAGCTAAATTGTTAACAAAAACGATCCCCAAATTTGTGGGGTCAATTTCCTGAAACTGGATGATTAAGTCTTTGCCTAGAGGGGCAGGGCTGGGAATTGGAGCAGAAAAGAGTGGTATCCTGCAGTCTCTACTTAAATGTACTATTTTGCCACTGTTAAATCAGCTGACCTGAACTCTAGGGCTGGGTTTGAAACTCTTTCCAAATTACTTTTGACAGGATAGAAAGATAAGAGACACTCTATATACCCCCATGGAATTCTTTGCCATTTCTTGGGAAAAGTTCAGAGGTTTCTTTGGGTGGAGGTCACCGTGTCTTCTAACAGGATAATTTTATCCATTCTGGTTCCCTAGAGTTTGCCTTTGTACATCCTTGGTTGCTAAAGGGGTGATAGAATTGTATATTCCAAAATTCCTACAAGCATGTAGAAATCTCATGAAATCTTCTTTCTCCCTCATGGGACATAATATAGCCGAAAATTCATTGGCATTTTTAAAGGCATTTTTTTGGGGGGTCAGGACTTGTTTTTTTTTTCTTTTCATTTTATTTCTTTTGCCTCCAAATAGCATGTCAGTTTCCACAGAAATTCTGCATATGACTCTAAAATGTCCTAAAATGTTTTTTTTTTTATAAAGCTGCCCATGGATTCAGCATCTGCATCAACTTTTTTTCTAAGCTTTCACTGCAAACTCTCTGATTTTCCAAAACAGCATGTAGTAATTTTTTCTGCTTGTTTTTATCTGAGAAGTCCCCTTTCTCTTAAATAGCTCATAAGACAACAGAACTTCTGCAAACATCCTTCCAGAGTGATCTAGGTTATTAAGCTGAGTTTAAGCTCTTTTAAAAACCCACATTTTCCACTGTAAAGTCTGAGAAGCACTAAGGCAGGCCTCATGCCTCAAAATCAGAATATTCAAAAGACATGAGTCTGGAAACTCATCTGCAAATGCTGATGCAGGAAATAATCCACACACAGTGAAGGAGGTAAAAGGAACTCTAGGTTCAGGAACTCTAACACTAAAGCCTTCTGCTTCTAAGAAGCAGATAGCTCAGTGGAGGAAAACCAGGGATGCAAGAGAGTGTTTTCCTGAGACCCTAGGTCTTTATAGGGAAGTGCCAGAGCATATACCCTGTGGTGGGGAACAAGTGGTCTAAGCACCAATGCGAAATGTTACCTCCAAAGATGTTTGTGACCAATGAATATCTGTGATATTCATCATTGTGACTAGAATATACCTTGTGGAGCATTTTTTTGGGAGGAGGGTATCTCTTTACTGGTACTCTTAGGTCATCCAGGATGTGAGTGCATAGATTTTTCAGCTCTAGGCACTTGTCAACAATGATGTTCTTGACTATTAATTCTTCATGATAATTTTTATATGTGTCTGGGATTCCAATGATATTTATGCTATTTCTATTGATTTTATTCCAGTTTTTTATTATTGTGTTCAATTATTTTGAGGATTCTTTTCTAACTTCTGTTGTATGGAAGTATGCCTCTCATCTTTTAGTTTACTGATTCTCTCCTCTGCAGCTGTTATTCTGCTTGTGAGACCTTCCAGTAAATTTTTCTTTTTGCTTACCTAGTTTCTCAGTTAAAAAATTCTTTATTTCATTTTAATTTTTTAATTTTTTACTTTCATATCCTCTTGAATCTTGTTGTTTGTTCAGTTAGTTCCACGATTTCTTTAAGTTCCTTGAACAGCCTCAAATTTTTTTCTCTAATGTCCTTAACAAATAGGTTATATATGTGGCTGGCACAAGTTGAGTCTTCAGAATTACCATCTTCATTCACTAAGCATGATTGGGTTCTGCATTGGTTTTGCACTGTGACAATTTCAGTTTAGTGTTGTTTTTATATATTGTGCTGGGGCTTGGTGACTTGAAAAATGCATGGCCAAAGAGTGGACCAGAGAGGCAAAAATTTGTTGTGGGGAACTAGTTTTGCCTATTTTGCATCACAGACTAGGATCTCCATCCATCTTGTGGTGAGCTCCTTTTGCCTCCATTAAAAAATTTTTTTTTGGTTTTTGAGTCACACCTGGAGGAGCTCAAAGATTATTCCTGGCTCTGCACCCAGAAATTGTTTTTGGCAGGTGAGGGGGACCATATGGGATGCCAGGAATCAAATTAGTGTCCATCCTGTGTTGGCTGTGTGCAAGGCAATTGGCCTATTGCTGTACTATTGCTCTGGTCCCTCAATTAAACATTTATTAAAGAATATTTTATCATCTTTTTATTTTAATATTAACTTATCCATAGTAATAATTTTTATACATGCATAAAGTTTTAATTTTCTTTCAAATATAGAGGGGACATTTTAGGCAAGTTAAAATGACTAAATTGTCTGAGTTTTTTTTTTTTTTTTTAGATTTCTTTAGTCATAAATGCATTTATTCATTTGTGATGTGGTGATGCATAAAATGTGTGTACTTTGTAACATAGTAGTCATTTTGGAAAATATTATGGAAAAATATATGATACTAGTAATTTAAATCAGTTTCTAGGATCAATGAGAACAACACAAAGAGAGTGAATGGAGTCAACATAGAGTCATTTAGAGTTATAGGATACTGGATCTTCAATTTTTAAAATCTATTTTTTTTTTTTTTTTTTGGATTTTGGGCCACACCTGGCAGTGCTCAGGGGTTACTCCTGGCTCTCTACTCAGAAATAGCTCCTGACAGGCACGGGGACCATATGGGACACCGGGATTTGAACCAACCACCTATGGTCCTGGATCGGCTGCTTGCAAGGCAAACGCCGCTGTGCTGTCTCTCCGGGCCCTAAAATCCATTTTGAGTGTCTTATAGACACCAAACAGTTAAATTATAAGCCATAACCACAGTAATATCTTAGACAAATTTCAGAATGGATATCAAAAGATGAATTTAAGTTTTTCTCTCGAGCCATTCTTTAACTTATACATGATCTTGTCATAGACCTAGAAAGTTTTTGTGTTTATCATTTATTTATTTTAACTTTCACACCTGTAGTATCCTTATTCTCTATATAGTTAAGGCCTAACATATAATCTGTTTTTATGAAATCAAATTTATATAAGGCATCCAATTAATATTTTTGTTTAATATAATATGTAGCAATTTACAATTTATACATGTTTTCATAAAATCTAATTCTTTGTGCTTTATATAATACATTCACTCATGTACATAAATTTTACAGATATATATTATATAAACTTTTTTTATTTTGCCAGGGGAGAGCGCACACGCAGTCCCCAACTACTATAAATTACACGGTCAAGTTTCCCACATTTGGGGAAATCGCAGGGGTCAGCATGTCCGGAGTGCAATGGGCTAGCCTCACCCTGGGGAAACCACCTTCGTGATCATGGAATTGCCCCTGCCAGGTAAGTATATATATTATATAAACTTTCATGGGTATTTATAATATAAAACTATTATTCTTTTAATGCAACAAAGAAAATTATATAATTTGGCAAATATTGTTTTGAACTTCTGAAAAATAATTATACCAAAATAATTATTCTAAGATAGAGTAGAGAAAAACAAATTTCTTTTAGGAATTAAATAACTGATGCTCAGAAAGATAATTTTTAGAACATGTTCAGATGTAAAGCCAAGCTAGGACACAGATTTACTGATTCCCAAATCGATGTTCTTCCATTTTACTACACTAGTAAATGCACTAACACAGGAAATAAGAATAATAACACCTATTTGTTCCTTTCACCCAAGGTTCTCAGCATGCCTTGCTAATTGTATCTCCAGTCAGACGAAAGAAAGCTCTTATACCTTTAGGTTTTTGTCTAATTCATTTTGCAGTCTGTGAATGAGCCAAAGTACAGTTTTTTCCTCCATTTTTATCAAAAGATCATATGGCTATGGCAATCTATTAGTTTCTAGGAAGCTGTGAGTTAAATTTGTGAGCTTCAAAGGATAAAATGCTTTATTTCTGTTTTGGATGGCTTAAAAATATTATGTATGTAGAAAGTTCTTTCAGCAAAACACTTCTAGCATACTTTTAAACTCAACTTAAAATAGAAGTTTGGCTGGTTTCTCTGGAACTCATGCATTGCTAATATCAATGCTAAGAATATGTCATTTTGGGGCCCGGAGAGATAGCACAGCAGCGTTTGCCTTGCAAGCAGCCAAACCAGGACCAAAGGTGGTTGGTTCGAATCCCGGTGTCCCATATGGTCCCCCGTGCCTGCCAGGAGCTATTTCTGAGCAGACAGCCAGGAGTAACCCCTGAGCACAGCGGGTGTGACCCAAAAACCAAAAACCAAAAAAAAAAAAAAAAAAAAAAAGAATATGTCATTTTGTAGGATACTTCAAAACAATAAAATATAAACTTAATTATTACTACACTAAACCTTATTTAGATACACATCATATGAATGTCAAAAATGTATATATTTAACTTAAATATTAGTTTTGATAAGTAATACATATAAATCATGCATGGTATATTATATCCATTCTTTAGTGCTTTAGAATAGGTGAAGATTTAATTCAATCACTTAAAAATAGCATTTCTGGAGGTAAGTATATCAGAATCATATATTAGAGAAATATATAATATAGCAAATAGAATATCTTAATTATAAAATAAGATGCTGACACATTTGAAATTTAGATTAAGTATGCATAATTAAAGATGAGAATCATGCTCTTTGCATAATTTACTTTTTCTAATCTTCATTCAAGTTTTGATTACTGATTATATAGATACAATGGATAAAAATGTCATAAATATATATTTTTCAGGAGTTACTTTAAGAATACTCATTATTTGAATACTAAGTATTTCCATTTAGATATAATGACAAAAATAATGAGAGTCTTTATTCTGGTTCAAGCATCGGTGTTCAGTCTCAACTGTTAAACCCTATTACTCTTTGGGACCATACTTTTTTGATATGCTGGGATTTTTTAAATTAAGCTTTAATAACATCAAATAAAATTTTTTTTGATTTTTTGGGCCACACCCATTTGATGCTCAGGGGTTACTCCTGGCTAAGCGCTCAGAAATTGCCCCTGGCTTGGGGGGACCATATGGGATGCCAGGGGATCGAACCACGGTCTTTCCTTGGCTAGCGCTTGCAAGGCAGACACCTTACCTCTAGTGCCATCTCACCGCCCCCACATCAAATAAATTTTAAGTACATTGTTCTCATTACACAAAAATTTCTTTTATGAACATCCATATCAATCTCAGTCTCTATTCAGAAGCATTTTTCCAAGAGGGACACTTGGCTAATAATTGAGCAGTTCAAATATGGCAGTGGAATTATGGCAAATATGCAAACATATACAAAGATAAAAGAAGACATCAGGTACCCAGAGGACTTATTAGTTAACTAGAGTTCATTATTAACAACTTTTGTAAAATAAAGCTAATTATAAAAAAGGATAATAATAATAATATCGACACATAAGTACATAAAAGAACACAATATAAGATTAAGAATCTACTTAATGTACTGGTCTTGAATATTTTCTATATAGACCAAGTCAGTTTAAGTCACAGCTTAGTTGCTGAGGAACTGTGTTATTCAAAGTTTCATTTAGATATTAATTAACAAGTACTTATTATAAATTTTAGATATGTTAATATTGTATATTTCCTTTAAAAGCACACTATTAAAATTAATAAGTTGATTTTCAGTAGACCAAAATTAGAGGCTTACCATGTAAATATTACCTACTATTAGAAATAAAAAGTGGTCAGACTTAAGCCTCAAATCCAAAACCAAAGACAACAGAATTGAAACCCAATCTACAGCAAGCTACACACAGAGAGGACCACTTATACTAACAGCCTGGGGGTCAAAGGAGGGAGATATGGGATGCATGCTGGGAACAGGGGTAGAGGGTGGTGGGAATGCCCCTGATTCAATGTCACTATGTACCTAAAATATTACTGTGAAATATTCGCAATCCACTTTTGTCAAAATAAAAATTATTTAATTAAAAATATTATCTACTATTAATAACACCACTATCTTGAGGAATGAATAACATTAACATATATGAAGTGCTATTTAATGGTGTGTATATTTTCTAGTAAAAAATTGAATATTTTTCATTACTACTATATGTGTTTAGTTGCTATTCTGGATTGTAAGTAAATTGTGTTGAGGTAAAACCTAACCAAATAAAAAAATTAAGGAATATATAGCATTATAAAGAAATAATAGTTAAAGATGCACTTAAAGGATATATTTGAAAGCTATGAGGAAAAATATTTATTTATATTAGTACTTAAATTTTGTGCTAATCATAGGGTAAGACACATATTATGAGTAAATAAAAATAGCACATATGGCATGGTTTTGATATTTGAATGTGAAAAAGTTCAAATTCTAATCTTAGTTGCCCAATGTTAGCAAAATATCTACATCAATATCCAGGAAAATAAAAAGACAAGAGTATTATTGTGATATCAACGAAGCACAAAAAATGTATTTCTCCAACTCCAGGAGTTTTAAATTTATTTCTCTACTCAGATAACTAAAGGAATCTCTCCTGGTGAATTTTAGTCAATAATAACTTCTTACTGAATGCTAGAGACTGAGGATGTGATGCTGCTGGTCTCATGGTAACAGGGCTACTCTGGGCCACCCAGAGGTGCTTAGTGGTCTTTAAAGACTATTATTAGCTGCATTTGGAGACATCCAGGACTACAATGAATAGTCCAGGAAAATGTGACAGATTTTGAGCATATACTAGGGCTCCTTATATTATACCTTGTACTATCACTCTATTCCTTATTTGATTTGTTTATTTATCACCTATCCCACCCAAGAAGTTTTTGTTGTGGTTGTGATGTTCGGGGGTCATAGTTTGGTTATCTTGTACTAGAGAATTCACATCTGTTGTGATCTCAAACAGAATCCAACCTGTTAATGTGGGGCAATATCAGATGTCAAACTATGGCTTCATGGCTGCATAGCAATTGCTCTATCCATTGAACTACTTCTTGAGGGTAAGCTTCCCTTTTCCTTTCTCTGAAATAACGTGTATTGAGACTTAATTAATAGGCATATATTCAGCAGTTTTAAAGTTTTGATTTGATGAGTTTTAAGAGAAACATATGCTTATCTAAAACTATACATAGGCATATTATATAGAAAGCATTTTGATTTAACTCATGACCCTTGACTTCAATTATCCTTGATAATCTCTCATCTCTGACAACCTCTTACATGCTTTGTCTCTATAGTTTCCCTTTTAAAAATTACACGTAAGTGAAGTTACAGTATGTAGTACTGTACTGACTTTTTTCACCTAACATAATTTAGATTTTGATATTTATGCTACTCTGTGTTAATCAGTAGAGTGTATTTTAAATTTTTTTTGGGGGGGGGTCACACCGGCAGCGTTCAAGGGTGACTCCTGGCTCTATGCTCAGAAATTACTCCTGGCAGGCTTAGGGGACCATACGGAATGCTGAGATTTGAGCCACTTTCCTTCTGCATGCAAGGCAAACGCTCTACCTCCATGCTATCTCTCTGGCCCCATACAGTGTATTTTGTTACTAAATTTTTCTCTGCCATAATGGTATCCCATTATTAATGTTATTCTTAACAAATTGATGGGCATACCAATTTTTTCCAATATTTGACTACTATAAATATAAATGCTTTGAACCTTTATATTTACAAAGGTTGAACTATGCATCCTCAACTTTTGTGATTCTTTTTTTCTAATGTTAGTATTTTAGGGGAGATGTCATACTAAAAGATGCTCTTGATTTACTTCTAGTTCAGTGATCAGGGATCATTTCAGGTGGGACTCACTGATTCATACGTGGTGCTGGAGATAAAACCTAGATTGAGCCACATGCAAGTTCTACTATTGCTCTGGTTATTCAATGCTTGTAATTTTTAAGTTTGTGACATACTTTGCAAAACAGAGTTAATAAAGTTTTATTATTATTATGAAGTTATTTTTGGTCAATTTACTTCCCCAATGTGGCCTTCTTTAGATTACATTTAAAGGCATTAATTTACAATATTTGGCTTCATTAAAAATATGTTAACACAGGGGCTGGAGAGATGGCATGGAGGTAAGGCATTGCCTTGCATGCAGAAAGTCGGTGGTTCGAATCCTGGCATCCCATATGGTTGGTCCCCTGAGCCTACCAGGAGGATTTCTGAGAGTAGAGCCAGGAGTAACCCCTGAGCGCTGCTGGGTGTGACCCCAAAACCAAAATAAATAAATAAATAAATAATATGTTAACACTTTGTTCTCTCTATTTTATATGAATGCTATTATTACTGTTATAAACATGAAGTTATTGAGTTTCGTTTTAAATTGTTATGTGCTCAAATATTTAACCATCACTTATAAATCTCATTTGTGTCTCATTATATAGGATAGTAAGGCTGGTTCCAGATAATCTCTTTAGATTCTAAAAGGTGGTGATTCATATCCAATTGATAAATATATAAGCTATGCCTAAAGGTCAATTGTCCTGTGCCTAAAATCAGGAGAAGCAATTAATAAGCAAGTGAATTATTCCTCTATTTATAATTAAATTCCACAATCTAATTTTGTTTAAACAAAGCCTTATGCTTGAATTATGAACATAGTGTGTTAAAGTGATGGCTGATCTTTGGCTCTTCCTGTGAACTGTAAGATGTGAGAAGATTTTAATATATTTAGTAACCTAGGTTCAGTTTCATATCTTGCTCATCATAATAGCCAATAATCCAGGCATAGCTTCTTACATAAGCAATTACCTTCAGAATGAAAGCATCTGCAGAAGAAGAATATTGAAATTTTCTAATTGCTATTCTTACCTACGTATAAGCTTTTTTTGACAACTATGATTTATAGACATAGTATTTATATACTCTGCTTTTCATTAATAGAACATTTACTAAAATCAATATTAATAATCACTATTATTAAATATCCTTAAGATTCATGTAAATACTCTAGATTTTATTTTGGAGAGTATATTAACTAGGTTGATGACTTTTTTAAAAAAATAAAATGTATTCTTGGTTTAATTAAGGATTTTCTGATTCAGTTATTAAATTTTACCATTTCTTGATCTGTAAATGCTTTTGCTATTTAGAAACAAAACTACAGTATATTTCTGTCATGTCACAATATATGTATTATTAAACTAATCAAATTTTTAATTGCACTTTTACCTTGGCAACTAATAATATGTTGCAGAAATTTGAGGTCACCATGAAAGTTCAGAAGCTTTTCAGAGTGGTTAAATTACTCTAAACTTTAAAAAATAGGAATTTTATTCTAAATAAAATAGATAAAAGATTTTGAAAATGAAGAAAGAAAAAGCAGAATGCTTTTGTGATGTGATGTGTATGGTTCTATAAAGTTTGTCATATGCCTTTTGATTAAACTTTTTTTCTTCAATTATTTTTATTAAGATATGTAAAACCATATTCAAAATATTCAAGGCATGGGGGCCAGAGATATGGCACAGCTGTAAAGCATTTGCCTTGAATGTTGCCAACCTGGGAGGGACCTGGTTCGATTCCCAGGGTCCCATGTGGGCCCCCAACCTGCCAAAGGCGAATTCTGAGTTCAGGGCCAGGAGTGAGCCCTGAGTACTGCTCCGTGTGCCTCAAAAATCAATCAATCAATCAATCAATCAATCAATCAATAAAGTTTAAAAAATATTCAAGACAGTTTTTCTGTCTTTGATTTTTTTAAAAATGTTATGACAAAGCAAAAGATAGTTTTCTTTATTAAACAAAATTTAAGTAATATTTTAAAATAAAAATAGAGTGTATTAATAGGTATCTTTTAGTTGTTTTATAGAGAGGAGATACAACCAATCATACTTCATGGTTACTTTGGACTGCTCAAAGTTCAAATCTATCAGTTCTTGGGCTATAGACAATCTCTGGAACTAGGGGTCAAATCAGGGTTGGTCATATGCGATTCAAGTTTCCTAACTTTTATGCTGGTATTCTGTCCCTTCGTTGTCAAGTCTTACTGGTCACATTTAAATTGAGGAAGAAATGTTCAATTTTCATCTTTTATGTTTATAAAACATTTATGAAGTTTATGAAAAGAAAAACAATGAAAACATCCTCATTCTAACTGTGGTTTTCTCGAAAATTACTTATAGGATTTTATACAGATAGCTTGGCTTTTCATTAAAGAGAAAGGAACTTAATGTTCCTTTGCAAAGAATTGAAAAAGAGTAAATAAATTTGGCAGTTTAATGTGAAAAGTTTGCTGGTTTTTCTATGAGTTTTTCTATTTTATGATGAGTACTTGCTTTAACCATTCATTTACTTTATTTCTATCACTCTCATGAGTCAAATGACTGCCTTTCCATATGCTGAAGTTAATTAACAAGTATATGTTGAACTGTTCTTGGTCTAAGGTTCATAGAGGTTGGTGTAGAGAAGACAGTGGGAGATAGATCTAAGAAGAGAGAATATTAGATCATGTGTGTTATAGATCTAAGAAGAGAGAATATGAAAGCATGGGAAGCCTGGAATAAGACTAAGACTCCAATGTTTAAGTTACATTGTGCCCATATAAATATCGATATATCATTCATTTAACCTTTTTCAGTTTAATTTCTTTTTTGGGGGCCACACCCATTTGATGCTCAGGGGTTACTACTGGCTAAGCGTTCAGAAATCGCCCCTGGCGTGGGGGGACCATATGGGACGCTGGGTGATCGAACCAGGGTCCTTCCTTGGCTAGCGCTTGCAAGGCAGACACCTTACCTCTAGCGCCACCTAGCCGGCCCCAGTTTAATTTCTTAGTCTATAAGAAAATATGAAATTTGGCAAGATGTTCCAGACACTTGCTTGCTTTATTGACACATTATGAGAACTGTAACTAATGCTTGATGGTGTTTTGTAAATTCAAATGAACTATTAAGATATTAGGGATAGAAAACTAGTTACAGCAAATTTTGAGTTTCTTGTATGTAAATGTGCAAAAATGTCAAATGGTTTCACAACAGCACACACATTTATAGTAAAAAATATTGAGGTCCTTGGTACTGGTTGGATAGTACTCTACCTTTTAGAGTATTTTCTAAATTTAACTGTTAACGAAGACCCTGCTCTTTTTCTATAGACTTACAAGAATTTATTAAATTTTCAGGTCTTTTAGTAATCTTTTTTCTTTTTTTTTTTCTACTAATAGCTGTGTGAAAAAAGTAACATAGATTAAAATGGGGGGGGGATTTTTGTTTTCTTGTGAAACTTTTTACTTACCAGTCTATTTCTACTGTGGATGAGGCTGAATCCATGTTCTAAGATCTAAAACTCAATAAATTTGGAGGACCTTCTTTAAGAAAAAAATTACAAAATTACAAGTATGAAACTGGGTATAAAATATAATTTGATCTAGGGGCTGAAGTGATAGCACAGTAGTAGGTCATTTGCCTTGTATGTAACTGACTGGGACAGACCGGGATTTGATTTGAGGAATCTCATATGGTCTCCTGAGTCTGCCAGGAGCGAATTCTGAACACAGGGCTAGGAATAACCCCTGAGCACTCCCAGGTATGGCCCCCAAATATATATAATTTAATTTAATTTAGAAGGAGAGAACAAATTAAATAAACCCAAGACTCTTTTATTTCTCAGAGTTTTGTTTGATTTTGTTCGATTTTGAAACACAGTATTCTGAGTGTACTCGTTAATGTGCTCAGTGATCACTCTAGCAAGTTCGGGTATATATGTGGTGTTGGAGATCAAACCTGGACCAGGTTAATTGCCTGCAAGACAATTAACTTACTCACTAAGCTATTTCACTAGCCCATTTTAAAAAAATATTTTAAGAAATCGTTCATAGAAAGCATAAATAATTTCAACTTGGTTATTAACAATGCAATTCCAAGTACATCTTAAAATATACAAGAATCTGGGCAAGGAAATGACCAGGCCTATTATTCCTAGTGTATTCATTCCTTTCCTCAGGAAAAACAAGAACTAGCCCAATTGAACTATTTCCTCTCATTGGTCAGAATTGTGTCTTAAGCTGTCTTAAATTATTATCTGTTACATTCCCCTTTGCAAAACCAGTGTCAGATAACAAATGAAACCAAAATAGCATAAACCTGCAAGTGAATTCTGGAAGTGTGTTATCAAGCAGAACGGCTAATGGACCTGGGAAAACTAGTGTATGATGCGAACTTACAATTCAAGAGAGACACTGAGTCCAATTGAAGAACAGAAGCAGAATTATTTGCTTTTGAACTTAAAAATACACCCGAAAGTCAATGGAAGAGAATGAACTTCTAGAATATTTCTCTACACCAATCTTCTAAAAATAACATTAAAAAAAGCCAAGCAATTAGCTAAATAGACTCTATATTTAAAAAGCAATTTCCAATTAACCTTCCCCAGGCCCCCTATGAGGAAGACAGCTACTGAGTCTGAGAGTGAGGAATTCCTAAGGAGGGAGGGTCTGATCCATTTTAAGGTTTGCCCTTGCTGCAGGCTATACTTACTTGAAAGAAAATCCTAGCCTCTGATTCCACTTAAGTTTAGGAACCTCTTAAGGGCTGAATGGGAGAGCTTTGTTTGCTGAGAAGAAAAACAAACAATCAAGAGATGGAGTAGGTTGGTTGACAAAACTACACAGAATCAGATCTGCTTTCTATCAGTGGACTCAGGTTTGACACTATTAAATGACAAAGAAGAGATTGTTTTATTTTTCACTTTCAGGTGAAAGGATGTAATAAGCAAACACAGTTATAACCTTAATTTATATCTATGCTGATAAGAGGAGAAAATACTATTTGTGTCAGAAACAAAAGCTTTTTTGAAAATTAAAAACACTCTGCTAGGGGGGAGGTAAGGCGTTTGCCTTTCATGCAGAAGGTCATCAGTTCGAATCCAGCTTCCCATATGGTCCCCCGTTCCTGCCAGGAGCAATTTCTGAAGCCAGGAGTTTCCCCTGAGCACTGCCGGGTGTGACCCAAAAATTACACACACACACACACACACACACACACACACACACACACACAAGCATAACAAAAGCAGTCTGCTAGGTTTCTTTTGGTAGGCTTTTCTGTCCTTTTTATTCCAGCTTTTTTTCTAAGAGCACATTTGAAGAAAATATTTGCCTGAATATCAAAAATAGGTGACAGAGCTGAGTGATCTCATTTTCATTGTTCCTGTAACATATGGTTTATATACCTCTGTTTAATGCATCTTTCTTTTAATTCCCATTTTTATGAAGTGTTTTAAAACTGCTTATTTAGAAATAATGTCCATTCCCTTCAATTATGACATTTTTGAGGAATCTTGTTCATTTTGTAGAATCCATGCCTAAGGATGCCTGTCCTCCTTAGAAAAGATTGCTTTTACCATACAAGTCTGGGAAAAAATATTCAGGATATTTAAAATGTTTAAGCATAATCATCCTTGAATTTTAGCTCTCACCTCTCTTACACAGTTAATGCTTTCCACAGTGTCTTTGGTGATACTAAGTCTAATGACTAATAGTTTACCTATCAGGAGATTTTGGCAAGATTGATTGATTCTTCCTCTTTGAAAGCATTTTCTTGCTCTATTTCTGGGAAAATACACCCCTTTGTTTTTCTTTCTTCTTCTACCTCTGGCATGATTTAGGATTTAGTTTTAGAATCCCTTTTCTATCAGTAGTCCCTAAAAAATCACTTGGCTAATGTCCAAAAATGATATCTATATTTTGTATCACCCTGTAATCTTCATTTTGAATACCAGTGCCATTTAATTTTTAAATTTTACTTAGTAACTATTCAAAAAATTATCCAAGCTCTGATAGTTTCATCTCAGGTTTTTTTTATTTATATTAAAATTTTTATAGAATTAAATGGCATCGACCGAGCCTCAGGATGAGCACAGTAGGTACAACACTTGACTCAAAGTGGGTTCAACGAGGTTCAGTTCTTGATGATATAATCTCCCAATCTCACAGGAAAGATTCCTGAGCATAGAACCAGAAAAAAGGCCTGAGCACAGCTGGATGTGGTGCTGCCCAAAACAAGCATAATAAATTGCAAATCCATCCATTTAAATATGGATATCCTATGTCTTGGAAACATTCTGTACTTCTTGTTCTTTAGAGTGTATAATTAATTTGCCACACAGTTATGATGTTACTAATTTCCACATGCATTCAAAAACTGACTACTGATCACCATTTTTATTACTATTGCCCAAAGCAATAGAACCTTTTGTTTGGATTATCACAGATGCCTTCTCTAGATACTTGCTTCAGGTAGTCTACTATTCATCCAGGGTCAATTCTCATGTTTTTAACATAGTCTAGAATCTTGATTATATCACTTCTTAGATCAAACCCCACAAGAGTTTTCTATTTTAAAGTTAATGTCAATACGCTTCAAACATCTCTGAGAAGGCTGTGTGATATAAAGCCAACTCTCTTTCTGACCTTACTAACATCTTTTTTTTTTTTTATTACACTTCCACATTATTCAATAAAAACTATTCTCACTGCCAATCTTGTTTTTCTTTTTGATCAGACATTATTCTTGTATACTTCTGGAATGCTCTCCAGCATCCATTAGCCTTTTTTCCTTTTGATTTTTATTCACATGTCACATTGTAAGTAAATAAATTCTTCTAATCCTGCAAAACATACAAAACAACTTCTCTTCTTTTTTTGCTCTTCTTTTTTTTTTTTTTGGGCCACACCCTGTGGTGCTCAAGGGTTACTCCTGGCTGTCTGCTCAGAAATAGCTCCTGGCAGGCACGGGGGACCATATGGGACACGGGGATTCAAACCTACCACCTTTGGTCCTGGATTGGCTGCTTGCAAGGCAAACGCCGCTGTGCTATCTCTCTGGGCCCTTTTTTGCTCTTCTTAACTATAAAATATTTTCCTCTGTAGGTATTATATTCTGTACATTTCATTTATTTTAAGTTTTTACATACCAGCTTTATAGAGATTCCACAGGATAATTTTTTTTCATGGTTGCATTTTTGGCATAAAAATGTTTGATGCACACTTGATAATTGAGAATGCTGTAAATGATGAAAAGACTGGACTATTTAGAATTTTGAACACTTTGTTACAAAAATAAAAAAAAATTGTTTTTGTTTTTTTTTCTGTCAGTATACTATGTGATCCAAATCTATAGAATAGCCAGCCCACAGCCTGATGACATGTAGTATGACAATATTATTTATTGACATGCAGAAAACTCAAATTTTTTTCAGAGATAAGTATTTCTAAAATAAAAACAGAATCAGAAGTTAGACAACCTCTGCTCCCTAGCATGTGACACGAGAAAATCTAATCCAGGCCAGTGTTTTCTTTTAATATTAAAAAATTATAATATAACTTGAAAATACAATTAAAATCAATTAACCATCCTGAAATTACACTTGCCATCACAATATTTCTGTTTTGTTCTCTTTTAATATAATATATTAATTTAAGTACCATGATTACAAACATGTTTGGAGCTGTGTTTTATTTATAGAAAAGAATATCTTCCCTTCATCAAAATTTTAGTGTTTTTGTTTGTTTGATTTGGGTCATACCCATTGATGCTTAGAATCACTACTGGCTGGGATATAGGGAGTATATGAGTTTATAGAGTAAACCCAAATTGACCACATGTAAGGCTCAACTTGTGGACTATCTCTCTAGCCCCAACATTTGAGTTTTTTTTTTTCAGTCACACCCTGCAGTGCTCAGGGGTTACTCCTAGCTCTATGCTCAGACATTGCTCCTGACAGGCTCAGGGGACCATATGGTATGCCGGGATTCGAACAATCGACCTTCTGCATGCAAGGCAAACACCTTACCTCCATGCTATCTTTTCGCCCCAACATTTGAGGATTTGAGGTATTATTTCACAAGTTGTTGATATGGCTGAGTTGGAAGAGAGGTAATGCAATAGGTGAGCTAAACATTATGTTAGGCATTACTAAAGGACTCAGCAAAGATAGAAAGAATGATTAGGCATATGGAAATTTCCTTGGGGGTGGGTGGTTGGCAATTTTAAAGCAGGATACTATGGGTTTTCTAAAAGCAAATTAGATCAGAAAGGGAGACTAGTTAGAATGGAGGAAATAAGGCTTACTACTACGCTGTTCCTGAATTTGAGACTATAGAAAATTGAGCTAGCAGAGAATTCTGGAAGTGATATCATTTGTATTGAGCTTATGAGCATATCAGGTTATTCCTGGTACTCCAAAATTAGGGAATAATGTTAAAGAAGAGCTGCAGGAAATAAAATGTAAAGGTTCTGTTATTCTGTATTGGTCACTTGTTGGATCATTGACATGGCTTTCTTCCAAGTTTTTCCAAACAGAGGTGAAAAGTTGAATAAGGACTAAACCAGGCAAATCTGAGCTCTTTCTCTTTTAACTAATGTATAGAAAACTCATCACTTAGTTTGCTTTTTCCTAACAATGATGAGGTAGAATCATCTTTGTTCAAACCTTTTGCTATTAGTGGCTAGCAGTATCTGGGTTCATCAGAAGATAAAATTTTGTGATGACATTATTCTCAAGGTCACATGGCTTAGAACTGCACAAAATTAATTTAAATTCAGAGTGGTTTGATTGCAAGGTTCATATTTCTTTCACTATTTTTAGGTGATTCTTAACCCTCACTGAACATTAGAAAGTATTTGGTAGCTCTGATAAATAGCATAAACTTCACATCATTCTAATATCTCACATTCTAGATATTCTATTATAGTTTGTCTTAATATATGAGACTCAGACATGGGCATTTTACATATTTGGGTAAATTTCCTTAAGTGAATCAATTCAAGTAGGTGCCATTGCTATACAATGCTGGGATAAGTGTTTGTAATTTAGTATAATTTGTAATTTTAAAGTGTTTCAGAATAATAACATCAATCTTAAAATGAATTTGTTTGAAATACACAATCTATGAGTCACAGATTCTGTGTTTGAAGGTCAATCTGCATCTTGACAAGTTTTCTATTATACACTGAAACTTTTAAGGAATTTAGCTTTAGGCTAAAGGTAACCTAAGTTTTAACTGACTTTCAGGCACACTAAATCAAGTTACATTTGATCTGGATGCCTTAAGTTCCTCAATTGTACCAAAAAGCAATGTTATTTATTTAATGTTCTGACAAATAATGAGAAACTTTTTTGTCAATTACCTACTTTACACTAAGTGTTAAATAAATACTAACTAATTTTAAAGGGCAAGTATTTTAGGAAATGTAATAAATCAGAAACCAGTTCTGTAATACTGAGTTTAATGAACCCATCTTTACAGCTTTAGAGAAGACAGGTCTGAGATTACAAACCAGGTGATTTGAGAATTATATCAATGTATTATTCTTAGCACAATTTCAGCTACTAATATTGAGAAATGGAGAAAGGATATCTGTCTCATTAAATACTTAGGTTGTCTTTCAGAGACTAATTAAAATATCTAATAATAGTGACACAACAAACAATATATTTCCCTTTTATAATTTGGATAGATAAATATATATTCTCTCTTGTTGTATAGATATAAATTCTCTGACAGTTTTTAAAAAAATAAAATCTGATCTAGTAAAATGCTGATGATAGTTAAGTTGGAATTATAATATAGACAGAAACATATATATTTTTTTTTAGTCAAACCACCTTTTCTATTTCCTTTGAGAGACCTATATAGCCACAGGGATAAAACATTTGTTGAGGGCTTAAAATAATTCAGACTTTAAATTAGGTCTAATTATTTACTCCTGGATACCATTTTCTTTATAGCTCAATGACAAAGACTTATTTGTGAACATGTTTGAAATTAATTTTAAACTTACCTAATAGTGGTAGAACAAATTATATTAAAAAATTACATATAAAAAAGGTTACCAAGGATGAATACCTATTCTAACTTACTTTGTTCCAGTGTTTCTTTTACATATAATAATAGCAAAATATAAAATATAACCCCACAATTGTATTTAGAATTACAAACAGACACTGTTATAAATTTGATGTGAGATGCTATAGAAAATATTGGGCTTTTTGCAGCTGCAAAAACATAGTAAGATATTAACAAAAATTGAAATGAAATAAAAGACAAAACTTTCTTATGAACAGGCAGAAAGAAAAAACTATTACACAAAGGGTGATTATATATTTTATAATGTTTTCTGAAAAAAATGGTGTATGAAATATTTTTACTGTCACTTAAATCTACTTAAATATTTGTACACATTAAAAAAAACACCAGGAGACATGACACAGTGTTTTATAATTTAATTAATTCTTTTACTTTTTGAGAGAAAAAACAGTAATTTATTATTGACCTGAAAGTTTAAGCTTTGGTTCTGTGGTTCTCATCCTGTAAGAGAAAGAGATTGACCTCTCAGAGTGGTTTAAGTTTAAATATGACACTAATAAGTATTTTGGTCTGGTGCTAATTTTTACCTTTAGAGACTAAAAAATGATTATGGTATTTATGTTAGGAAAGTAATCATCAATGGATCAAAAGATATGTTGCAGTACTGATTCCAGCATAAATATCACTAAAATTCTCCTCTTCACCCCCCAAATATAAAATAGGCAGATATGTTTTTGGATGAAGATTAAAGAGGACAATCTCATACTTACATATTTAAACAATTTAAATAATACTTCTCTTTAAATGTATACTTTTAAATGAATATTCTAAATGAAGCAAACCCTCATGTATATACATGTACCTTTCATCTGACAAATACTGGCCACTAATTTCTTCTGTTGTATTTGTTAAGAAGAGAGATTTGTAGTTTAATTCTACTATGGTTAACCTTAACTTGTCAACAGATTATTCAAGATTTGTAAGATTATTTACTCTTCTAATTAAAAAGTGAAGTTACTATGGTAACTCATCTATGTTAAATACTTTGCTTATGTAACCTTTTTAGTGTCAGAGTAGATTTTCATCTGAATTCTTCCATCATATAGAGTGTTTCAGATTTGCACTTTGAACTGTAGTGTTTACAGATACATTTTTTTAGTCTTTATTATTTTTTGTAATATAGATTATGCTAGAATGCTTGGGAAATTTTAAAGTTAGAAATAACTGAAGAGCACTTAAACGTGCTGTTGGGAATAACAAAGAATATTTATCTGAATAACTTGAATTAGAGTTTCAATTTCAGAAAATGCCTTGAAGTAAAAGAAATAAGTCATTTATTAACTCTTGTTATTTTGAGGAATTCTTCCTTAAGAGATAGCACATCTTATTATTGGAAGACTATCTTATTAACTCAGAACATGTAAAGAGAAGAAACTCTTGTTTAGTTCCCAATAAGTTTTCTATATATTTATAGCTAGCTATATATCATTTTGAAGTGGTGTGCATTTCATATACTGTTACCACTGTTTCGGCAGTGTAAATTCATAATTAATGCATGCCTTTCTCCCTTGCCCCAATAATTCTTGTATTACCTTATTTGTTCTTTAGATTTTAGCTGATACCATATATTCTGTGTAGTGCTATAACTTCTCAAGACCACATTGTTCTCATCTATATGTTTATAATATCTGCTGAAGAAACTTTCATCTTAAATCAAGAAGTTTGACTTAACTGCCTGTTATTGACTTACTGAAGTGTTTGACAAGAAAATACCAACTACTTTTCAAAGAGCTGGAGTTCACAGACACCTGAACAAATAGTGCATTGTAGAAAAATATTTTATTTAATACCTATTGTTCTATTATCTTTCTCTAATGTTTTAATATTTAGATGGGGTTAGCAGTATATAAGGAATATAACTACGAAGTATTTTTTTCAGAGAGGAACGCTGCCTAACTATTTATTTCAGAAAATGTTTAACACCTTTTAAATAGATAAAATCAGTATTCTATAATAGATAGTTTATTATATAAAATTATACATAATGAGTAAATTAATTTATAGTACTTTAGACATAATACCCACACTAAATTGTATACTGTATAAAGTAAGATGTTTTCAATAAATCTAATGTTTATTTTTTATGACCTTTAAATTGTAACTAGTTTTGTCATTTGAGTCTATTGCAACTTACTATTATAGATACAATGCAATAGCATTCAAAGTTATTGAAAAGTAAATGAATGACAATTGATGATTAACATATTAATCAAGACTAAAATATAAAGTAGAATGGTATTATTCTTTTATGTCACTCAAAATTACACAATATGTTAACTTAGTTTATCCCTCTACTGCTATTGTAAGCATTAGTGTACTACAAAATAAAAGCAATGGGATGCAATCAACTGTTATAGTCTCTGAAACAATATCTTGATAGTCTCCATATTATGTTTTGTAGGATTCCAGCAACAAAATACACAAACTGAGTGTCTTACAAATATAGATATTCTTAGTTGTTAAGGACAGAAATCTAAAAACAGAGTAGGTAGAGTTGTTTCCTGTTGGAGGCTCTGAGGGTTTCATGCTACTATCGTAGCAATTGGTGGTACCTGATAATCACTGGCATTCTTTGGTTTTTAGGTAGTTCACTCTAAACTCCTCCTGTGATTACATTATGTTCTTGTTACCTGTGGATACATCTCTGGCTCTCCTCTTTTATCCCATAGACAAATATAACTCACTCTAATCCAGCATGACCCTATCTCAGAGTGATTACATTTACAAAAATCTTTGTAGGCCACAGTCACTGGTGTCACAGATTAGAGCTACATTTATTATACTTATAGGGAAAACAGTTCAACAGAGTTCTCTAGTAAATTGTTACTTTCTAATAGGGTTGATATAACATGCACCCTTAGTAACAGGCAGACTTTAAAACTGTTAACAATCTTACTGTGTAGTAATTTTATCCTACTGGATAATATTGAGAATGAAAAGGTAATTAGTCTGATTAGCACAACATCTAGATTTGGTAACAGCTTAGAACATAGCATTTATTGATGATAAATCTTTTGATTCAGTAATAAATAATTTGGCAAATGGGCAGAGCATAAACAATTCTAGAAAGTTTAAATTATATGCAGCAACTGAAACCCCAAATAACAGTGTTGTCTACAGAGTAGATGCCAAGTATTTTAAATTACAATTTGGGTCATCTTTATTTTGTATACACTGCAAGTAAAAAGGGAGAGTAGAAAATTGGAAAAAGTATTCCTTCAGATTTAGCAATTAGTTTGTTAACATTATAATTGTATTTCAAAAAATAACACAAAGCATACACTTGTTATTTCTTGGTTCATTATAATGGGTTGTTTTAGTTATTTTAATAATTAATTTTTAAACACAAAATTTAATACTGAACTGGTTTTTCAACAGTGATTACTGTCAAATTGTATCTGAGGCTCCAGAAACTTGCTCAGCTATCAGATCTAGCAGACTGCAGGCAAAGGATGGCACCTGGCAAATTGTCCATATTGGTCAGGATGAGAGACTGTGCCAAATTTCCGGGAAAAGTAGAGCAAAGTTGTAAAATAATGCAAAGGGAAAGGGAAATTTTAGCATGTGCACCTGCAGTTGTATGTTCTGTGCTAATGTGAATATTATATGCGGTCATGGATGAATGGGTGTTATGCTTTTGGATCTAACTGGAGGTGAATGATCGCAACTAAATAAATTTTTGATATATTTGTGCATTGGGGGCAGAAGTGAATTTGTTGATACGAGTAGATGTTTTCTAATGAACAAAACATATGTCGCCTGCATTCTCTAAAATAATTTTACTTTACTATTTTGGAATTTAAGAAATTCTCATAAGGGGATTTTTTTATTTTTATTATTCTCCTAAACCAGCAGGGGGAAGTCATACATTACTTTTGGGTGGACTTCAGAAACATTTTTTCAGACTTTTTCTTTAAAAGATCTGTCTTTAAAAAAAGTAAATAATTTAGGCTAGAGTGCATGCAGTTATGATTTTAATAGGCTCACTAGTATCAATTCTTAAAGATAAACTTTAAATTTTAATTTCTTATTTATTCTAATAAAAAGATGTTATATCTATCATTCTTATAATAAAAGGAATTGCTATATTGTTGACTATATTCATAATGCTTGTAAAGGGCTCATTCCATTGTAACATGAGAAACTTAATTAATGAATTTAAAGACATTGCAAAAATCAGAAAAAGTTACTGGTCATATTTTTGTACAAAAGTAAGTCATTTTAATATTTGCTATTATGTACAACTATTTTTGTTTCAGATAAAATTGTGAGACAGGAAACATTTTAACTTGCAAGATACAAGCAAGGATAGTTCTTTGCCCAAACAAAACATAAAATGGGTACTCTAAGGATATTGTTTCAGAGAATATAACAGTTGATTGCATGATATTGTTTGTATTCTGTAGGAAGAACACTGTAATGCTTACAATGCCAGTAGAGGGATAAACTAAGTTAACATATTGTGTGATTTTGAGTGACATGAAAGAGTAATACCATTCCACTTTATATTTTAGTTTTTGAACTGTTGTTAATCGTGTTCAGTGTTCACACATCAATTGTCATTTATTTATTTTGCAATATTTGAGCATTTACATTGAATGCTATTGTGTTGTATCTATTGTAGATAGCAACCAACAAAATTACAGTTTCAATTTAAAGGTGACAAAAGATAAACATTAGATTGGAAATATCTTACTTTACACAAGTATACATTCTACTGTGGGTATTGTCTGAAGTTCTAGAAATGAATTTACTCATTATGCATAAAATATTTATGATATATAATATACTATTTATTATATAACGTATTTTGTCTATTTAAAAGGTATTAAACATTTTTGAAATAATGGTTAGACAGTATTTCTCTTTAAAAATTACTCTGTAGTTATATTTCTTATATACTGCTAAACCCATCTAAATATTAAAACATTGAAAAACATAATAAAACAATATTATGTTTAACAAATGAGAAATAATTTTATTTTGTTTTTGTTTTTGATTTTTGGGCCAAACCTGTTGACACTCAGGGGTTACTCCTGGCTATGCACTCAGAAATCACATCTGGCTTGGGGACCACATGGGACGCCGGGAATCAAACCATGGTCCGTCCTAGCCTAGCACTTGCAAGGCAGATGCCTTACCTCTAGCACCACCTCCTCGGCTCCAGAAATTAATTTTTAAACATAATTATCCATTAAGACTCAGTTCAAGTAATAGAACCAAAATATCTCAAAAAGGTACAGAACAGCAAAAACATTTTAAATTATATATTATATATTTTATAAACATTTTCATTTGACATCATACATATATACAAGTAAATATACACATATGTAAAGTTCAGAGGGAAAAATTCTCAGTGGAAAAGTAAGGAAAATGACAATGTGACAACTATAGCTACAATCTGTATCTGTTATCACCAGGACATCTTTAAAGTGTTAAAGTAAAAATGTGTCTATTAATTAGCTCTCAGAAGAATATTTTAAGCACTACTGAATTAAAATAATACATGTCTAATTAAATAGGAATGAAATAATTATTTTCTTTGATTGATGGAGATGTTACTGAGTTAGGAACATTATATCTCAACTGGCGTTAAACTTTTAGCCATTCTTTTATAAAAGGAGAGTTTATTCTCCTAATGATCTCCGTATTTTAAAACTATGAGGAAAAATAGCTAGAGTAATGTAAAGTTGTATAAAATTAGTTATTTTCATTGTCTAAATATAATGTTAGAATATTCATAAGCTTTACATATCAGTAAAGAGGTATGCAAAATCAGCAGTTATCAGAAAATCGAAACAAGTCAAAAATACAGTGAGAGATTTGGGAAACAAATAGTAAAGGGAATTTACTCCTTTAGTTATTGCATAGAAATATTTCTTTACCTACTTTTTTAGTAAATGCTGTATCATAGTTGATGGCTCTTTTGTTTGTTTGTTTTTGGGTCACACCCAGCGATGCTTGGGTTACTCCTAGCCCTGCACTCAGAAATCACCCCTGGCAGGCTCAGGGGAGCAATAGGAAGCCAGAAGTTGAAGGACCATCTGTCCTGGGTTGGCCACTTGCAAAGCAAACGCCCTACCGCTGTGCTATCTCTCCGGCTCCTCAATGGCTTTTTTTTCCCTCTTTTTTTAAATAAACAGCTTTTCTTGTAACTCAGATGCTATTTAAAATTTACTTAATATTTTGTAGGAAGAATACCTTGGATGCACCTGGCAGTGCTTTGAGCTTACTCCTGGTTCTACATGCAGAGATTACTACTCGCAGGCTAGGGAATCAGAAGGTCAGTGATCAAACCCAGGTGTGCTGTATGCAAGGCAGGTGCCCTACCTGGTATACTGTCTTATCTCTCACATAACATTTTACTGTGGAAATGTAATTATAAAAAATTGTCCAGTTTTAGCTATTCTGAATGATAATCAGGATTGGGATTAAATAGCATGATATGATATATGGTCGAGTCAAACCCATGCATTATTCAAGTCATTTTTATTTCTTATTATTTTATATTTCAATTTGTAGTATTTTTTTCTATTTAAATGATGCCTCCTGGTTCTAATAGCAGCTACATTTTCTTATTAAAAAACTGGTAAGACCTTGACCTAAATGTTCACTTGCATTTATTATTTTAGAAATTTTCATGTTGGGATTAAGTGGCATAAAGTATGTTAGAGGAAATGAAAATAAAGTAGCCTATTATCATTATGTTGTGCCAATATTCAGGCAGGGTACAAAGGAAAGACACAACAGGTTTTGAAACCAATCAAATTAATCACAGGCTAAGACGGGAAATGGAGAGGGAAAGATTGCTTTTCATCAGAACATGCTGAGATGATAAAGGAAACAGAGTTGATCATTTGATTATAAGGCCATAGCTTCGGATTGTGTAAAGTCTTCTCAAGTAAGTAACTCGTGGTATCAAGCGGTTATTTGAGCACTTTGAAAGCATGAGTAGCTGAATTTCCCTTATAATTTACAGTATGACTAAGTTAAGGAATTCTAAATAAATAAAACTTCGAGTCTCGGGTCGAGGACCAATTTTTGAGACATAAGCAATACTAGATAGAAAGCTAGTATAGCAGAACTGGCAGTGTGAAACTGTGAACTGAAATTAGTAGAACTTTGAGTTTCCATTGACTCTCAATGAATCAGAGATCCCTTATAGAGGTTTGTGCATCTAATATTTATCCTAATGTACTTAGGGGATTTTCTGAGTGTCGGTAATGCTACTTAGAAAGAAAAGAAAAAATGAACAGGACCAACACTGTTAAGTCAGTTCATGCCTTCTCTCACTTTGAGTTCATGATGCCATCTTAAAAAACAATCTTTGAATAGCCCAACATAGATTACTTATAAGCAGCATAATGAATCAATGGTCAGTAATAATGGCCTTAAGATTCTCAAAATACAAAATTTGTGAAATATATTAATGTTACATATTAATAAGATGTAGCAAGTCAGAGCATCTTTGAAATAAAGTATAATTTAAAATTTTGGATCTAGCTTTTTTAATTGTGTAACTTTGGTTACATTGTCCTTTTTCTTTCAAGTTCTTCATTTACAAAATGGAGATGTTAACAATTAAATATAGTTGCTGTGATGACAGTGGCATGATATACATAAACTTCTCATTAAAGTATCTGATTTGTATAAGAAACTTATCTATTATTTTTATCTATTCTCTTAATAGTACAATGAGAAATTATACTACCATTAAGAAAATAGTGATGGTCCACAAATATTCATAATCTTAAGCTTCCTAGACAAGTTTACTCTGTATTAATAAGTGAAACTGATTAATTTTAAAAATTATGAAACACTCTATTCTTTGTCAAAACATTCAAAGAAAAATATTTTAAAATGAGACGTGAAATCTATTATGCTCCCCACCTCTTCTTTTGTCCCTTACTATGTTAGAGATGAGAAGACAATTGATTATTTTGAGTAAATGACACCTAAAATTAAAGTGACTGCATTTGCTTTCTTTACAAAAACATTCTTTTTAGAGTAAGAATTAAAAATCATCGTGCTGTTTTGTGTTGCATTGTGTATCTTCCAAATTCATATATTGTAATTCTAATTGTAGTACCTCAGACTGTGGCCTTATTTAGAAATATGATCATTGCTGATGCAATTAATTGAAATCATACTTAGTTGAAGGGACCCTGCTCTCATATGCCTGCAATCTTTATCTGAGAAAAATTTTGACACAGACATGTAATAGAACAAATATGCATGTAAATGTGAAAGCAGAGATCCAGTTAATACATCTGCATCCACAAGCCAAGGAATGACACAGACAGGCACAGCAAAGATCATCAGTGACAGCCCTAGAAAGGATCCAATTTTGCCGAGACTTTGATCTTTAGCCTCATGAACTGTAAGAGTATAAAGTTCTTTGTATAAGCCACCCAGTTTGATATACTTCACTTGGCATCATTAATTGAAATAAAAATTCTGGGAAATTATACAGAAGAAATCTGTATTGGCTTCTTGCAATGATGCAAATTTCCATAGAACTGAAAACAACATACATTTCTTTACAGTTTCTGAGGATAGAGAGGTTAAGCACTGGTGACCTGAGGCCTCTGCTTAGGTTCTTACAAGACTGAAATCAATATGTTAACCAGACTATTTCTCCTTGGGAGGCTTGGCTGGGGAGGACTCTACTGCCAAGCTCATTAGGGGTGTTGGCATAATGTTTTTGCAAGTTGTTGGCTGAGAGCTCTTGTCAGCTGTTACTAGCTCTTTGTTGTTCCTTGCTAGGTGCTTCCTTCCATATATCAGTTAGAAAAGAACTGTCTTTTTAGTACTGGAAGAAGAGTTTCTCTTATGTACCTGAAGGAGGATTATATTATCAAGGGCAATTATAAAAGTTTTATGTCACCATATTTTTCACATTCTGTTAAATTTAGAGTTTTGACTTGCACTCAAGTTGAGATAATTGTGCCAAGATGGAACTTGTTGATTTATTCTAAGGTGACTTTACTAACATACCTAAAATATTAGCTATGTATATTTATATAGATATCAGTTAGCATCAATAATGTTTTCATATAAGTCTTGAACACAGTTATATCAAAAATAAAAGCTGGTCAATTGTTTCTACACAGAATAATCATAACATAATAGAAAATGCAATTTTGTGACAACTTCTGAAGATAGATATTAAATTATAGTTTCCTGAACAATATTACTAGTGCAAGTCTTACCAAGAAAATCCTGAGTAGGCAATGCTCAAAAGGTCATTTGTTTTTTTTTATTTTTCAGAAATTATTACTTAATTTATTACTCTTGTATAAAAAGACTTCTTTTAGTTTTTCTGAGGTATACCTAAAATTAGTATACAAGGTTTTCAACCATGTGGGAAATATTTAAAAACATCAAAAAACTAAAACTATTGGTAATTACTTATATAGTCTAATTGTTTTTTCTATGAAATATGATTAAATATATTTGAGACAAAGACAAGAGACAAATTTTATAATTTTAAGTAAATAGAATTGAGATCAATTTGACAAGATCCTTTATTTTAAGAACTGTAAAATATAAATTAGTAATACTTTAAGCATATAAGTTATTTGTATTAGAGTTACACAATATAAGAGAGAAAATATTTCAATTTTTTTCCATAGTTATGTGTGAACTGATTGTGTTGGATATTCGCCAATCTATATATCTTTAAATAAAGTTCTTTGTAAAAATACATATTGATTAGGTTAGTCTTTCTACAGTGTTGATATGATACCCTGCATGTCATATAACAGGGTCAGTCAGTAAGGACCACTTTCTAAATTTTCTGTCTCTAGACAGCCATCATGCAGTCAGACAAAAGTGCATTTTGAAGCCATGTAATCTTCACTTTTTATCTCTGACATTATATTGAAATTCGACAGATGGAAGCCCAGCAGCAGACATGCAAAGTAGATGCCAAATGAGGCACATATACATAGCAGAGTGGTGGCCTACCCAGGTGGTCATCTTCTCCTTTCCAGAACCTTTAACATGGCTCATTCCAAACTTGACTATGCTGTAGTGATATTGACAAGTTCTTCAGTCATTGGTGAATGTCAGTGGGCTCTTGGCTCTATGCATAAGGAACTTTAGCATGCTCTCTGCTCTGTGCATATGTCCAAGTTGGCAGCCAGTTGGAATGGCTGATGATGTGTCTCTATCTGTCAGATCTCCTCATCACCTTTGGGACAGAGATAGATGATATGAGCACGTCAGCAAGAATGTTCCTTTTGACTGAGGAAAGTAATCCACAGTAATCAAAAAATAGGAGGTATTTTAGAAACAATTCAGAAAATTAACTTTATCAACAAAAACCAAGGTTATTTTTTAACCTTTTTTGGAATACAGAAAAATACAACTGGAATAGGAAAATTACAGTAATATTTTCAATAATTTAAATAGTCTCCAGTTGGTAATATCTGTTTATACTTGGGCAACTGAGTTAAAAACATACATCAAGTTTTAGCAGACTAGAATTGTATTTTTAGTTCAATATCAAGGAGGCTATAATAAAATAAATAATCATTATTCTAAGTGGGTTAAAATGATAATAAGAGATTGTTAAATGAAACAAGCTCAGCACGAAGTGCTAAAAGTTCATTACTATGTTTTTAGGCATTTTACCCCACCTTTCAGGCATTTTATAAAGTGATTTGTATGTTTTGATATTCATTGCACATGTCAACCCTTACCATTTGTCTCATCAGTGTGCCCAATGACAGAAAGATATCCAAACCTTTTTAAAATTTTTACTTCAAAATTATCCATTAATAATGAACTAATTGGCTGAGTTGATTCTATTTCCAATTACCATCTTTTTATTTTAGGTGCTTCAATTTTTATATTTATTCACCCATGCATTTATATCAATAGATGTTTTCTGAACTCATTATCACATATTCAACCCTTTAAGCAGTTCTGATTAATCTTCTTAGTTAATGTAATGAAATCACTATGTACTTTCACTCACTCATCCACTTATTCAATTGAAACAAAAACTTGAAAACCATCCTTGCTTCACTAACTTCTTGCATGCAGTCAGTTCTTAATCTTTTTAATCTATTTCCTAAATATCACAAATCAGTCACTGTGTTTCCAGTACTGTTATCTTGATAGGATTCTTTCCTATGCTTTAGAGTCTTTAGATTTAACACAAACAAAATTGTTTATTGTATATTTGGGGGAATAAAGCAGTTATCATCTAGTTTTAAAGTTCTGAAGATGTATTTTTTATAAAGGAAATATAATTTTAATCAACTTGTGTTCAGTAATTATTTAATAGTAAGAAGAGCAATATGAGACAATTAATTATAGGAAATTATATTTATTTTGCATCTGAGTGGTGATGGTGGTCAATTGTGTTTCATTTTTAGATATGGAAATGAGAATGCTCTTTGTCAAAATGTTCTTTTAAAAAGTAAAGCTATCTTATTCCACTGACACTACCAGATTAGGAATAGAAACCTTAAACCTTGACTTTTCTGTCATGGTCTTGACAGGATGGAAATAGCAGAAAAGAGCAGCCTGAATTCAGGACAATATCTATTCTATTTCAGGTCAAAAAAAACCTTAAGTTACAGTTTGATGGGTAAGCAAAAAAAATAAAAAGAATAATAAATCTTTGGGGATTCTAAGACACAATGAAGATGGTTTGGCTGAAATAGCGAACTTCAAATTTATTTAGGCAAGTGCTTTCTGGGATCCTGAAACCACCAGTTCATTGATTGAGTCCTAGGTAATTGCACTATAATTTAGTGGCTGCAAACATGAGATCAGATGATAGTGACTGTAAGTTTGAATTTGCTCTTAACTTAATCAAGTAATTCAACTTCCCTAGGTCTTAGCTTCCTCATATAAAGATAAAAATAATAATTATAATAATACCAACCTTGTGATTACATGGTGAGGATTAAATGAGATTGTACCAATAGATAGAACAGCATTTTCCACAGAGCAAGTAATAAATTGATTGGAGACCTATGATTTTAATTTACCAAATAATGAAAATGGAAGTCTAAATTTATTTCATTTTAATACCTTATTGGCCTCTAGCTTGCCCTTCTCTATCTCATCTTCCACTAGCAATTCTAGCAAATTGCCAGAATCTTTTTTAAAAGACAGCATTGATCATGCCGTTTCTCATGTGGCTTTTTAAAGACACTTTTTTATAACTTGATGTTTAGCCTCAAATATATTTCCCAGTATGGAATATTAAACAAGATACCAATATTATTTATAACATAAACTTGAATGAGAATATAGTGGGCTAGAGAAAATAGAGTAGAGTAGATAAGGTACTTGCTTTGTATGCATGTAAGCCAGGTTTTGCCCTTGGTACCATGTCTGCTCTCCAAGCATCCTAATATGTGATTTCTAAACACAGAGACAGAAAGAAGCCTAAATAAGGAGTAAACCCTGAGCAGATTCAGGTATGCCTATCCCTTCTCAATAATGAGAAAGTATTCTATTGATAATTGATTTGGAGCAAGATACACAACTCTGATTTATCCCAATCAGAAATATGTGACCACTATGGATAGCAAGTATATCTGTGGTTAGACTCTCACATCTTCCACTATTTTCTGGGCTTCCTCCTACAGTCTCTAGGCTCATAATTCCTCAACTATATCACATTTTTCAGAGCCTTTGATATGTGGCTATTACAACCCATATTCTCTTATCATTTCACCAAATTTATACCTGCTGTTTTAAGACCATTTCTGAGTTCTGAAAATCCCCCTTGGATTCATAATTTTTGAGATATTTGTGTGCAATATAGAATGAGCTAAGATTTATTCTTTTAATAATAAAATTACATAATATTTGCCATATATATGTACTCTCGGATAGCCATACTAGTTTCAAACAGTGTTGTGAATGTATACATATATTTTTCTAAAGTTTTAAGATAAAGAAACCAAAGCTCATGGAGGCTAAATGACTTGATGGATGCCACAAAACCTGGAAGTGACAGAGAAAATGTTCAAGTTCAGACTCACTTGTAGTTAAGCCTATTTTTTTCTTACCAAAAGGTGTTCTTATCTTACTAAAATAGTTCTGACAAAAATACTATAAGGAACATTTTATTCTTGGGCCACACTCAGTAGTTACTCTTCCTGGCTCTGTTTTATAGTAGTTCCACTTGTTTACTTTTACTACTTTTTCTTAACTAATGACACTGAATCATTGAAAATACCTCTGACATCATCATGGAATTACTCCATAAACTTTGCTCAATGTGTCTTTCTTGTGTATTTGGGGCTTTCATTCATTTTGAATTATATTTTAGAACTAACATTTTAAATTAATTTTGAAATTTCACTTTGAATTAACTTGTGTGTGGTGTGACATAAGGTACCAGATTCACTCTTTTACATGTGTATGTTCAGTTTTTCCTTCATTTGTTGAAGAGACCTTCTTACTCTATTACCCAACTCAGATCCACTAGTCTTGAGTAAACAAATAACTTTGTAAACAAAAAGCAGCTTCAGTACAAATACATCCTAGTTTTCTATTGTCAGGTACATATTTTATCCATAATAGAACTCTGGCTTTCATATATCATTAGACTACTTAATAAGTCTAAAACCAAAACTTTTGCAGAAGTTCAGGGCAAACACATACAAAGTCAATGTTCAGTGGTGCTGCCTTATAGAAGAATGATGAGCATGCAAGAGAAAATATTTAGTAAATAATATGCAATGTTAAATTGACTCCATGTTTTTCACCTCTGTTTCATTTTAGGATGAACTAGTCATATCCATTTCAACAACTTGCTGAGATCATTAAGGAAATGAAAACTACAATCAAAAAGAAAGAGGAAGCTTGAGAGGTAATTTGAGAGCAGAAGGTTACCATGGAGGAGGCCTCTTCTTAATGGGATTTTAAAGCAGGGGACTTTGGATAGCTCCATGACAGTATGGCAAGAATGACTGAAAGGAGGTATAGGAGTCTTCTAAATGAGAAAGGGAAATATAAAACATACAAAAGTCAGTGGTACAGAAAAGAGGTCTGAAAGAAGCACCGTTAGCGATAACCTTCATTGTTAGTATGGTTTTAGACAAAACTTTCCGGGTTTTCTTTTGGGCCACACCCAGTGAAACTCAGGGGTTACTCCTGGATATGCACTAAGAAATCACTCCTGGCTTGGGGGACTATATGGGTTGCCTGGGGATTGAACCTCGGTTCATCCTAGGCTAGCGCCAGCAAGACAGAAGCCTTACCGCTCTGTGCCACCGCTCCGGCCCCAAAACCTTCCATTTTTGTCCTCACCTAGGCACATTTGTTCTACACATGACAGTTGATTTTATATTGCTTTCAATTTCTTGATGACCATTGTAGACACAGGTAAGTCACTTAGATAAGTGAGTTATTGCAGAAGAAAAGGAAATTTCAGGACTCATCATGACATGATCATGCCCAAATGTAGCTTAATGGATTTGTGTGAAATCAATACTTCATGGTTGGGGTTTAAACATTTACTGAATAGTCCCAAAGTAACACAAACACCTACTCAATTCTTATTTATATTTTGGTTTTGCCTATATTTATTTACCTATTTAAAGAAAAAAAAACCAGGCAAAATATATATGATACAGATCAACTTTGAAAACATCATGGTTTCAGTAACTTTGTGGTAATTTCAATGAACCAATATTCAAAAAGAGTGCTAAGAGATAAATTCTATTTTCAACTCCACCATTATTTACCATGGACCATGAGTAATTTTTTTTGCCTTCTTGTGACTGTAGCTTCTTGAATTTTAACTGACATAATTTGTGCAAACTAGTCAATGAATACTTTGTAGTTTTAAACAATTTATATTATTCTTTAAATAAAAAGTTCAAATGCTAAAAGAACATGATTTGGAAACACCAAGACATAGCCAACATCTTTACTATTGAATGATATTGAGAAATTCATATAACTTTTCCTCAGATTCTTTCATCTATAAAATGGGAATACTAGTGTTAACCTTGTAGGCTTATTGTATTATTCAAATCAGAACAAATGTAAAGCTAGCAGATTATCAGGGGTTTTTTTTTAGGAGATATTCTTAAATAATGGTTTACTACTGATGTTTTAAAAGCAGGGAGGAATTTCATCTTCTATGTGAAATATGCCAAGACATTCCACTTACTCTTTAAACTTCTACCTGTGATTGTGTCCATGAATTGAAAACGTGTGTGTATGTGAGAGAGAGAGAGAGAGAGAGAGAGAGAGAGAGAGAGAGGGAGAGAAAGAGAGAGACAGACTGACAGAGAGAGGAGAGAGGAGAGAGAGAGAGAGAGAGCGAGAGAGAGAGAGAGAGAGAGAGAGCCTCATGGCATTCAAGTGTTGCTAAGGCAACCACTCATTTCCAAATCAGGGTAAATAGTTTCACTAAATGTACAGTTTCCTTTAACAAATTGGATTCCAGTGAAGGGCAACCTTGCCTTCCCCTGCTGCTCTGTACTCAAGTTAGGGATTGCGCACCTGCAGCTCTCTGTGCCTGGGGCTTCTTTCATCTTCTGCCAATGACACTCTAAAGGTAACAACCAGTAAGGGAGATCACTGAGGTCTGCCAGCTTTCCCCAGTTTTTACCTTTTGTACTTTGTCAAGTTGGAATCACATTTCTTGACTCTCGCAGTAGGGTGTGGAAACAATTCCTTGGCACAGTCATGTAATAGACTTCTAAGCAAAGATGCCATGCAGTTTGCAGTCATCTTGTTCTGCCTTCTCTTCCCTACCCCGCAACTATCCTTATTTCCCCTACTCACTCATATGAATTCCTGCAGGGAATGAACCTATTATTAAGCCAGCATTTCCTCTCCGGCTACATTCTTGTGTTAAATTAGTCCTCTTCATTGTTGCAAATAATAGGCGACCACTTAACTATCAATGAAAATTCACTGCACTGCTGCGGGATTATTCAGTTCTTCATGAACTACACAGTTCTGCTATTGTTTATAGGGAGTGATTTTAAGTTTCAATTGCCTTATTTTAAATGTTTTATTTTAGGAGGAAGTGAACAAGCTTCCTTATGTACTTTGCATATTTTCTCCTTGAGTCTCTTGGAACAATGGGTACAATAGCATAGGCAATTTATTTATTTTTCCTCTTGAAATAATTCTTACTTTTGACTTCTGCTTTTGAATAGACCAGCCTCAGAGCACAAACATAGCACTAAAATACATAAAACATTTTAATTACATTTTTAAAACAATGTAAAAGAAACTACATGAGTATGTCTTCCTTTCTGGATACATCCTGGAAGCAGAAATAATTGTCCTAACTTTTTCATAACTCATTTGAAAAATGAGACACTCTTTTACTTTCATTAAGGTTCTCCTATGTATTAGGCCTGTCATGAATGCTGTCACCCTGTCACAAGTTGACTTGAAATTTCACCATAAAGTAGGTACAAATATGTTCATTTTATTAATGTAAAAACCAATTGAAGTTATAAATGCTCTTGCATTAAATATTCACAGAATAGTCTCACTCATCTATGGGTTTTAAAAAAAATAAAAGATACTATTATATAAATATCCTGAGACAAGAGACATAAGGGCTGGAAGAAGTGGCCCATGAGATTTAGCTCACTACAAAGTGGTGAGTGCAGTTAGAGAAATAATTAAACTAACAATTATCATGACAATGGTAATGACTGAGAGAGTACAAGATTGGGGGCATTGGTGGTAGGAATGTTGCACTGGTCAAGGGGTGTGTTTTTTTTTAATAACTAAAACTCGACTATAAACTTGTTTGTAATCATGGTGCTTAAATAAAGATATTATAAAAATGTTCAATATGGAAAATGTCTGTCTTATTAATATAAAAATTACTGATAAAATCCACTATGGAAAACATTTCTCCTCTGAAGAATGCTTCAAAAATATATTGAAAATGGAGTTAGAAAAATTTGAAAAGAGAGAATATGTATTTATAAAGCATGTCAAAGGAGCAATGGAAAAATGGATGTATATGTACTTATTAGTCAACTGCTAATGTTAATTAAAAAGCTTACCATTTGGATTTATTCACCCTACACTTTTAGACTAACTGCTGTGTACCACTGAAAAATGAGCCTTGGCAGGTTATGTTTCTCCAGTTCACTTCCAGGTCATTGTAAACCATCACAAGAGATTGAAAGGCAGAAGAAAGAGAAGATCTATAACATCTCTATGATCTATTTTTCAAATCAACTTGCATTGCTATTCTGGAAATGCTATTATATCCTGCTAATTTTTGGACAGGCCTATGTGATGCCAGTATGGTAATACTTATGCTTTTTAGTAATAGTTAGATACAGAGATTTAAGTGTATTTATGATCTTTGAAAATTTATGTCATATCACACTATGCTAGTTTCTTAGTAATTTTAATTAAATCACTTGTGATACCAATATGTAAAATAGTTTTTATTGTTATGCTTGGACCTGACCTTAAAATGTCCTGCATTCTCTTCTAATTAAAGACATGTTTGTGTTCTAGCTTTTAATGCTAACATTCTCTTTATTGATTATTGGTTTCCATATTTAATTATTCTTAAAAATTATACTTTGTCATTTTATTTTGTATTTTTTAAAAAATTGAGCCATTCAGTATATTCCATTACCCGCTCATTTTAAGTGATAATATTTTTGATATTTCAGTATGTCATATGTGCTCTTATTCATTCATTTTCTCTGCAGCACAGTTTTCCCTCTTATGAAATAGGACAACCTTTCCATTTTAATATTAATAGATTTTGTCTGTTCTAGTCTTTATTTTGATAAGGAAATTGCTATGAGCATTTTGTAATGTGCCTGCTGATAAACAAGACATTCTTGAGTGCACATGCTTATAAAAATGATCTGTAGAGCTACGATGAAAACAAAACTATTTTCCAAAGTAATTATTTCAATTTAGAATCCTAACCAAATTACAGTAAGCAAGTGTACCAATTATTCCAAATGTTAACCACTATTGTTTTTTTTAGAGAGTTTCAAAGATTTAAATGAAATTAAAATCTATACATCAAATCTAAAAAAGGACTCTTCCAAATTTCTCTCTACTTTTTTATAATGGAATATTTTGAGTTTATTTTTCTTTTGCTTGTTAAAGAAAAGGCAAGCATTTCTTTATATAAATTTTATATTTTATTTTCTATACTTTTGCTTCTTTATTTTTCTTCTCAGCCTGAAAACATCATTGTGAAAGGCAGTTAGCAGTTAGATGGCTCTTCTCCTCTATAACTCACTTAGTCAAGGCTCTTTCCTAGGAAAGAATTCTCCTCCATGATAACTCTGCCAGTGGGTCTCAGCCTGGGCCACTTTGAATATCTCTAGTAGCCAATGGTCTGGGATGAGTCTTATTCAATTCTCATTAGAATACATGATTCTTTTTTTTTCTTTTTTAACCAACATGATATTTTGTATTTTGTCTTGGTTCTATCAATATGGTTTCTAATAAAATCATCTTAGTATCTTATTTCTTTTTTAATTTTATTTTAATTTTATTATTATTTTTTTTATTAAAACCCTTCACCAGTGCAACATTCGCATCACCGATATCCCAAGTGTCCCTCCTCCCCACCCCACATTGCCTGTACTCTAGACAGGCTTTCTACTTCCCTCATTTAGACACATTTTGTTATAATAGTTCTTAGTGTAATTTTTTCTGTCACTGCACCCAACAATCCCTGTGGTGAGCTTCATGTCGGAAGCTGAACCCTCGTGTCCTCTATTTTGTCTCTGAGAATCTCTAAGAATTATTCTCAGAGACTTTTGCTTCTTTTTAAATAAAATTTTGCTTGGACACTGTGAAATTATAAAGTTATTCATGGTGATTAGGTTTCAGGTATACATAGTTTCAGTATTGCCTTCACCACTGTTCAATTCCTTCTACACATTTCCTTCCATCATTTGCCTCCTACAAACTGGTCTGGTTTTTTTATGAAGGGCAGTTTCTATATTAAAGAACTTTTACTCTTAGGCAAGATACCCATTATCATTATGATCAACTCTTACTTTTCTATTACTTAGGTAACTGGAAAAAGTGTGTATTTCAAGATTAAAATCATGTAGAATAATAGTCCTTACATCTCCTATTTGATGAGGCATGAATAGGAAGAGAAATAAGTAATATAGGGAAAATATTTCAAAATGAAGATTTCTGGAGTTACCCTTATCTGGCTGGGTTGAGTGATACCCCGATCAGAAGTTATAACTTTTAACATATTCAATGGCAGAATTAATAAGCTGACAGTGATAAGAAAAATCTGTTACATTCTAATGGTTCTATCACTCACAATGATGACAAGAAAGTTCTTTTCTTTCATTTCATGCTAAATCTGAAGAACATCACTGGAATGCTTTGAGGTGAGTTTGATTTGCTTCAGTTTCATCTACAGGTATTAAGAATGGTGTCAGGGGCTGGAGAGATAATACAGCATGTAGGACACTTACCTTGCATATCTGGAGCAGAGAGCACTGAGAGGAGTGATCCTTGAGCACAGAATTATGAATAAGCTCTGAAGATAGCCATATGCAGCCCCCAAAATCGAAATAATAAAAGATCAGATATATTTCTAGGCACTCTTAAAAGTAAATATTATAGCTGTGTGGTTTCTTATGATGAGATAGTAATAGGTGAAGTGAGATGTTGAAATAGATGAAAGATATTTACAAGTATAAAAACCATCCACATTCAAATGTTTCTAAAATCAAAATCATGAGGGCTAAAGTTGGATTTGACACAATTATTTTTGGATCTTTGTTTAGATAGATAACGGGAACTTGATAATGATCCTTAGCAGTGTGATGGCTAAAATTTGACATGGGGAATATTGTAAAATATAATTAACAAAGAAGAATACTTGAGACCTCAGGTGAGGTATACTGGTCAATTCTCAAGGTATATGAGTAGAGGAGTGATTTTTTTTCAAAGAATATACACAGACAAATCATAAAGGAAAATATATATCTTTGAATACATCTCAAATTAATGGAGTATCAACCAAGATTGATTTAACATTTGCGCGTAATGTAAGCTAATAACAAAATTTAATTCTCATGGATTTGACTATATAGTTTTGAAGCACACAGGCACCAAATAGTAATCTTCCCAACTCACCTTTCCAAGGAAGAAACAAACGGAAAAGAAGTAGCTTTCCAATAACATGGGTTAGTTCATACACAGGAAAAGATTCATCACAAACAAAAAAGTTGAGTTTCAGAGTAGCCTGAAAAGTTTAAATTTAATTGCTTAGGATTTTTCAGTTTTTAATTAGAGATTAAATTGTTTTCAAGCAACCCATCTAATAAATTTCCTCTGGTATACATATTATTATTTTGAGTACTTTCAAAGATATAGCCTCTTTTCAGAATGAGGCTGAAGAGGTTGCCAACACTTCATGTGTCAGCCTTGGTGAAAACTGATGTTCATGTGTTTCTGTCAGTTGTCACTTGGGATGGATTTTAGTTGCCATTGTGAATATAAATAGCTCACTATCCTATTACTGATTCCCACTAGTTATTTAGTTTTGTTTTTCTTTTTCTAAGGTTAAGCTCTTATCTTTTTGCTAAAAAGTTAGATAATTAACATTCTTCCTTACAATGCTTCTATAACATCTGTAGATTATGCACCATTAATCAAATTCCTCTGCAGGCATGATTGACTTTTTCAAAGAAACCTGGGAAATAAATTCTTTCTCTTTAGTAATAACTTTGTTGTTATTATGGCTAAAAACTCCCTTACCAAAAAACTCAATTTAGAATAATAGTCTCTAGCCACTTAAAATGAATATCATAAAACTATGTTACAGATACAAGAATAAAGGAAGTATTTACAACCTTTAAGGATGCTGACATTTCTGAATTAAAAAAACTTTCAATTTCTTTATTTTCAGATGCTACATATCTTGAAAACTACTTGTAGTGATATTTAATCGCTATTTTCAAATTAACAAAGAAAAATTCAGAATAAGGATTTTTTAGAATTTGTCTTGAATTTAGACTTTATATATACATATATATATATATATAAAGTATCTATTAAAACCATATTTTTGACATCTAGAATGTGTGTGACTGAATTATTTGCTAAGAACACTTGCACAAGGCAAGTGCTGGACATTTATAGAAAATATGTCCTAGAAATGATTTGTTCATGGAAAAAATCTTTTTTATATCTGTGATGTTTCCTTGACATTTTCTTTCTGCTATAGATTTCTTATAATGCCTCCTTGATCTGTCTGAGAAGATAGATTGTGGAACTTTTTGGAAGCTATAGAGATCTATTAAGCATAGAAATAAAAACTCTTCTTTTTCATCATAAGACCTTGCTTTCAATTCTCCTCATATTCCTTTCTTTCTTTCTTTTTATTATATCTAAGTAAGCAATTGAAAATACCAAAGCCCTTTGAAGAAAACAATATCCCTTTTTTTTTTTACCTAAATAACAAAAAACAGAGAATTGGTTCAATAAAACCAAATACCAATGTTTAATTCTAAAATATTCATGAAGAATTTTATCTAAATTGATCTACCTCTAAATTTTGAATATTAGAAATATTTTATGAAATGAAATTGTCAGAAGTTTTAGTCAGAGAGGTTTTCACTGCTTTTATTTATTTTTTATAATTTTTATAAGGGGATACTTTGGATTATGTGCTTGAGAATTCTTTTCAGGTGTTTGTATGGTTAATATAGTGTTGGTATAACTGTGTCAGCTGTATATAAGACAAGCAACTTAAACCCTATAATGTACCTGAGAGTACATATAACTGAGAGTACCTGAGAGTGCCTGAGAGTCATAACAAAGATAAGTCAAACTAAAGAAAATAGGACCAGTAGAATGTGACTCAGTGAAGATGGCAATATATATTCTAAGTAATTTCTATAAACTATTAGTAAATATGATCTGGCATGAGACTAAATAAATGAAGTGACAGATACAAAGAATTCCCAGGAAATCATTGACATTTTCTTTTTTCTTTCTCCCAGTATTTATTCTTAAGTTGAATCATTTTCAAAATGTATTTTTAAAAATTAATTCATTTAAACATTGTGGTTTTAATGTTGTTTATAATAGTCATTACTAATATTCATATTTATTTTTCTTTTTTGGGGGGGTCACACCTAGCAGTGCTCAGGGGTTACTCCTGGCTCTACGCTCAGAAATCACTCCTGGCCAGCTCGGAACTCGGAGGACCATATGGAATACCAATTCGAGCCACCATCCTTCTCCCTCGCTCCCTCCCTCCCTCCCTCCCTCCCTCCCTCCCTCCCTCCCTCCCTCCCTCCCTCCCTTCCTTCCTCCCTTCTTTCCTTCCTCCCTTCCTTCCTCCCTCCCTCCCTCCTCCCTTCCTTCCTCCCTCCCTTCTTTCTTTCCTTTCTTCATTCTTTTCTCCCTCCCTCCTCCCTTCCTTCCTCCCTCCCTTCTTTCTTTCCTCCCTTCATTCTTTTCTCCCTCCCTCCTCCCTTCCTTCCTCCCTCCCTCCTCCCTTCCTTCCTTCTTCCCTTCTTTCCTCCCTCCCTCCCTCCCTTCCTCCCTCCCTTCCTTCCTCCCTCCCTTCCTTCCTTCCTTCCTTCCTTCCTTCCTTCCTTCCTTCCTTCCTTCCTTCCTTCCTTCCTTCCTTCCTTCCTTCCTTCCTTCCTTCCTTTCTTCCTTCCTTCCTTCCTTCCTTCCTCCCTCCCTCCTTTCCTTCCTTCCTTCCTTCCTTCCTTCCTTCCTTCCTTCCTTCCTTCCTTCCTCCCTCCTTTCCTTCCTTCCTTCCTTCCTTCCTTCCTTCCTTCCTTCCTTCCTTCCTTCCTTCCTTCCTTCCTTCCTCCCCCCCTCCTTTCCTTCCTTCCTTCCTTCGTTCCTTCCTTCGTTCCTTCCTTCCTTCCTTCCTTCCTTCCTTCCTTCCTTCCTTCCTTCCTTCCTTCCTCCCTCCCTCCCTCCTTTCCTTCCTTCCTTCTTTCCTTACTTTCTTCTTTCCTTCTTCCTTCCTTCCTTCCTTCCTTCCTTCCTTCCTTCCTTCCTTCCTTCCTTCTCCCTCCTCCCTCCCTCCTTTCCTTCCTTCCTTCCTTCCTTCCTTCCTTCCTTCCTTCCTTCCTTCCCTTCCTTTCCTTCCTTCCTTCCTTCCTTCCTTCCTTCCTTCCTTCCTTCCTTCCTTCCTTCCTTCCTTCCTTCCTTCCTTCCTTCCTTCCTTCCTTCCCTTCCTTCCTTCCTTCCTTCCTTCCTTCCTTCCTTCCTTCCTTCCTTCCTTCCTTCCTTCCTTCCTTCCTCCCTTCCTTCTTTCCTTACTTTCTTCTTTCCTTCTTCCTTCCTCCCTTTTTCCTCCCTCCCTCTCTCCCTCCCTCCCTTCCTCCCTCCCTCTCTCCCTCCCTCCTTTCCTCCCTCCCTCCCTCCCTCCCTCCCTCCCTCCCTCCCTCCCTCCCTTCCTTCCTTCCTTCCTTCCTTCCTTCCTTCCTTCCTTCCTTCCTTCCTTCCTTCCTTCCTTCCTTCCTTCCTTCCTTCCTTCCTTCCTTCCTTCCTTTCTTTCTTCCATCCTTCCTTTGTCATACCTGGCAATGCTCAGGGGTGACTCCTGGTTCTTGGCTCATAAATCACCCCTCTCCAGCTCAGGGGACCATATGGATGCCACAGATCAGGGATCGAAGATCTAACTCTGGTCAGCACTTGCAAAGCAAAAACCTTACCCTCTGTACTATTACGCCAGTTTCCTTTTTAGCTTTTTTTGCTCTCAGTCTTGCTCTTTCTTCTCCTTTCTCTATACCACTGTTCTAGTCTTCCTTGCTTCTCTCTTTACATACATTTGTTTAGACAAGTAATTTTTGGTGTATATAATTTTCACCACTATATTCCCAATAATTGAACAGTGGCAGCCTACTGGAGTTTGGCTAATGTTTGTAAATGGATTTATTTATATTTGTACATTCCAAAAGTGAACTCTTAGAATAGAAGACAAGATCCTTTGGGTAATTATTGATATGATGCAGATTAACTGAGAACCTCTAATATATATGTTATGATCAGTTCTGCTAAATAAATGCTCTATTCAAATAAAATATCTTTGACAGATCTAAGTTTAGTATTTAATAAATATAAATCAATTATAAGGCTATGTGAGCAAAGCGGTGCTGACATTTTCTCCTGTAGTGTAGAAGACAATTTGATACAAATAATTCTTATTCCTTTTTTTCTCAGAAATCAGTTTGAACATTGATTGTAATAATACATTTCCTAGAAAGTATAATTACAAATTTTGTCAAGAGAGAATTCAAGTGTTTGCGGAGTTTTCTGCAGACTTCTTTAGCAAAAGAGCACTTGCTTTATAGCAATAGTATGTCAAATTTATGAGCATACAACATTTTAGAGTTTATCTTAGCATTTAGAATGTCATCATTTACAGTAATTTACTTGTTTTAAATAAATGAAAGAGATAGAGAATGCTTAAATGATTGAGTAACAGAGAATAGTCAAATTGTAAATTATCAGACTCCATGATGCCTCGCTGCCCGTTTAATGACTGTTTCAAGACAGCCCTACTGTTTATTACATGACATGCTTTAATGAACATATGTCATACATGTTAAACAATTTTACCACCAAAATAAGGTATAATAAAATTTTTGAATATAAGTGGCAGTTAAACAAGTTAGAGCATGATGCTATCTTGTTAATGAAATTTTTGTTTTATCAATTGAAGTCTTTACATTTATTGCAAACAAAAACAAACAGAAAACATTGCTTTTGTTTATTTCAGTTTTGGTTTTGGGTTACACCTGGTGATGTTCAGAGATAACTCCTGGCTCTATGCTCAAGGAATCATATCTGGCAGTGTTCAGGAGATCATATGAGGTCCCAGGAATCATAGATGAGTCACTACTGAAAAGCAATCTTCCTGCCTATCTGCTGTAACATCACTGAGACTTCCATTTAAATTTCTTGTAATATAATCTCTAATTTTGAGTAAATAATTGTTCTGAATCTTTTTTGCTTCTTGTCCTTCAATCAAGAGGCTAGAAGCTGATGTAAAATTTCTCTCTGAATGATACAGACAATTATTTAAAGTACGATATAATGTTTGAAAATAGTATGTGAATCAATAAATAATTAAAACAAGGGTAATGATGATGGAAAAACTTTTAGGGAAAGAAGTTAAAACTGAATAATGGCATTAGCCTTTCAACCTTTCAAAACATTAACCAGGAAAGCATACAATAGAACATATACAAATTAATATCTTGGTCAGGTGGAGAAGTTAAAAAAAATCCTTTAATAGAACTGAAAGTGTAGCTATTGATTTCTTAGGAGATAGGATTGCTAAAGGCTGAATTGCTTCTATGATTAAATCACAAGCTTCAGCTCTGGCATCAGTGTTTCCTTCAGTCAAAATCACAGAGGATATCTGCAGATCCCTAGAGCTGTTTCTCTGAGTAAACCAGTAAAACATAAATATTTCCCTGAGGGGTTTTGATCCAGTGCTAGATTAGCTGCTTGAAGTTGATCATTTCAGTTTTTCTTGGAGAGATCTATAGAAGCTAGTTACCTATTTGACTTGCTCTTTGTATCTGAGAATTAAAAGATAACAGCTGAAACCTCTGCATTTATTTTGTGATTTACAGGGCAAAATGAATATGCAAGGTCTTAATGTGTCAACCATTTATTTTGCTCTCTTCTGGGTTAGATACTATTGCTTTTGGTGATCAGAGATTATATATATTAGGATGAGAAGTGAGGTAGTTGGAGTTCAAATTCATCATTAATCATTTTGGGAGTCTCATAAGTCAAATACACCACCAATGAAAAATTAATTTTATAAAACAAATTACTTACACATAATATCTCCTAAACCCAAGTCACACTTTATGCTAATAAAATTATTTAAAAAAGTGGGTAGACTATTAGATAAGACTTTTAATCTAATATATTTATCCAGCGAGCTAATCTAAGTAATATAAAAAGATCCAAGATGGTTTTTATTTTTCTCCAATGTTGTCTTATACCATGCTTCATTGATTATCTTTTTTGAGACCCAAAATGACATATTGGGGGATCCCATATCTTTCCTGTCACTTTCAGTTATTAAAAAATGAAGCCTACTCTTGTTCAATTTAAAACTTCAATTTCATCACCTCACCTCCCAAAGCTGACCAATGAATGCAGTCTTTACATGACTTCACTCCCTCACTCTACTTCCTAGAACCTATTATTTTCTGATAGTGGTGGGAGGAAACATTACAGGAAAAGGCTTTAATCAACTAACTTCACTAGTTAATTTTTTTTTGCTGTGCATATTAATGTACATGACAATGAACAGATTTTGCTTCTTTGTGGTGATAGTGATGATGGCTATGAGCTATGGAAACAGGTCATATCTTCCACAAATCAATGTCATTGTTTGGAATTTTAATTTGTTCTTAGACATTTACTGCTTCTATTTCCTCTCACTGTTCTATCTTCTCTCGAACTACACAATGAACTAGTTCTTTGCTAACTTTGCAGCCTCTTTATCTTGTGTCCAGGTTTGGGAATGAGGGACCGGGCAGATGCTACAAAGCTTCCCCAATGTCCACTAGATTCACTAAAATCTGCTTCATTCTCATTACAACAAATTAGAAAAATGAAAGCTACTCCACTGATCCTATATCTTCCTACTGTGTTTTCTAAGCACCTCTTTTTCCTTTGTGTTCATAAAGCATAAATCAGCTTGTATCCACTATATCGAAGCCAGTAGGCCTTTGCAGTTATTCCTCACTAGATGTTGGATAAGAGAACCACATTTTGTTCAAATGAAGTCACTTTTGAAAATAATTTATTGAGGCATAAGTCATAATTTTCTCTAGCAAACCCTGAATTCTGACATTCTATTAATGAGAACTAGAACTCTCTAATGTCCTCTCTCATGAATAGATAGATTCCTATAAGGATGTAATGTCAAGACAGGAAATTCTTCTGCATTCTATACCGTAGTGTATTATTCAATTCAGGAAAAATGAAGATGGAAGTGATGCTTTAGGAAGCAAACTGGAATTAGCTGGTTACCAAAGTGGCTGACACCAAATTTTCCTTCATTTGAGATTATAGAATATGTACATATTTGATATATATGACAGACAATATATACAGGTAAACAAAACTATGACCAGGTTTACTCCTGATGCTGGGCTCAGGAATCACTCTTGACAGGTGCAGATATCCATATAGATGCCTTGTTTCAAACCTGGGTCAGCCATGTACAAGGCAAAGACCTTACTCACTGTACCGTCTACTCCAGACCCTAATTGTTTTTAATTTATTTTCATTTTATTGAAACCATTGTGATCTACAAAGTCCTTCATAGTTGAATTTCAGATATACAGTGAGTCAGGGTCATCCCAACAATAGTGTTGACCTCTCTCTACCAGTGAACCTAGAGTGACTTTGGCTTGGTTATTTAGTTCTGTCCTTATTTTTTCTCCTTCAATGCACCTGAGACCACTTGTCCCCTGGCACCCAGTTTTTCTTTTTTCCTTTCTTCTCATTTTTATAGAAAAATGCATAAATATATGATAAAACAAATTAATCCATGTCCCAAGGTTCTATGAAAAAAGATAGAAGCCCCTATTTAAAAGATAAGAAATTAAAAAATAAAAAAGAGGAGAAAAAGAATGTGTAACAGTTGTTTTTGTTTGTTTGTTTGTTTGTTTTTGCATAGGTGCAGAAAAATAGAAGAAAATAAAAAGGAAAAAACTCTGGCCTATAAGCAGAGAGACACTGCCCATGAAATATCCTGCCATAAGACCATACTCAGCCTTCAAGCATACTAATTTGTCTAACCTAAAGACTTTCTTTGTGGTCCTAGTAAAAGTTCTTCTCTTATCACAGTTGCCATAGTCAGGTTTCTGTAGTTTGAAATCCTTTTTTTGCACAGATCCTATGTCAAAGTCTGGGTGTCATGGAGAGTCTTCTGATTTCATCTCACTATTAGGTGGCAATGCAAGGAACCCTGTCTTGAAATCAAATTGTTGCTCTCTCCAAGTCGTGAAGATGTCATAAATTGCTCTACTCTGGAGCAATTTGGTGCCAGGTCAGCATTAGAGCCTTCCCTGGCCTGGTAGAAGTTCGATTCTTAGAGCTGGTGCAGAAAACAATGCCAGTTCCAAAGATGGGATACAAGGTTCTTGGGTAAATGGCTGATGTCCAATCAACTGAAACCTAAGTTAAGTCATTATGACAAATGTTCAGCATGAAAGGCCCCACTGCAATATAAAATTTGAGTTTTTACCCTTATTATAAAATAAATTCTTAGGCAGGGGAAAATATCCAATATCAACCAATATATACATATACAACATGTGGGAAGCTGAGGCCTACTAAGTCTCTAGCAGATGCCTGAAGCCTAACAGTCTCTAGCAGTTTTTCATAAAGCCTGAACAAGGATGCAGCCTGCCTTTACTAAGGTCAATCTTAAAGGCTATGTGAGGCATTGTGGCAATCCAAGAGGAACACTGAGGCCAGTAACCTTGAGAGTAAAACATATTTTAAACAGGACATATTCTAGACACATCCAAGCCAAAGGGAACACTGACCCAGTAGCCTTGGAGAAAAACATATTTTAGACAGAACATATTATAGACACATCCAGTAGGTTGGAAGAAGCAATATTTGTTATCTATGTAGCCAGGTGCTAGGGGGAATTATGTTAGGGGATCATTGCTTATTATGTAGCTAGATGACGTGAGGAATATTAGGGAAAAACTTATGCTGTTATCTATGTAACCACAAGCCTTGAGAAGTAGTTCAAAGAAAGTATTTTGCTCTACACTTTTTTTTACTGCTGTTTGTTTGCCCCCCCACCATGAATGATATATAATGATCTGCCCTCTTTTCAATAAACAAAAGCTAATGGATTCTTACTAGTTTTCTTTGTATGTGTGTTTATTTTTATTTTTTTGTGTTTTTATTTGTGTGTTCTTTGTATGTTATATACCCATATTCCCTCTGAGAAATTAACCCACATTTGTGGTTTCCCTACAGGGGGCAAGGGAGCCCACAACAGCATATACATATACAACATCAATATATTCCAGAATCCTTAGGTACAGAAACCTGACACCAACAACAGTGACTGTGTGAAAAATAAAAGTGTATTGGCATTACAGACAATGACTTGGGTTGGACAATCTAGTACGCCTGGAGCCTAGAGTTGGTCTTATGCCAGAAAACTTCAGGGGCAAGATCTCCTTGTACTTAGGCCAAGTCTTTTCCTTTCCGTTCCCCTATATTTTGCTGAGCCTATGCAAACATTTGCCACTCTAACACTGTTTTTGCTGTGCTCCTTTGACTCATCCTTAATGAAATAATGTATTATGATCAACTGTGTCAACAATACTATAGCCTTTAATGTTACAGGAGTCACATAAATTTTGTGGCTTTAAATTGCTTTGTGTACTGCTAAGAAATGTTATAATGTACTAAAATCTGGGGACTTACAGGACAAAGTAATTGTGCATGTGTTTGTTTTATTTTTCTTAATGTTTTTTTTTGGAAAAAAACAAACAACAACATCAACATATACATTTATTTATTAGTTTGAAGTCACACCTGTTGGTGCTTAGAGGTTACTGCCTCTAACTTGGTACTCAGGGATTATGTCCAATATTGTTTGGCGAAACAGGTGGTACTAGGCATTGAAGCCCGGCTTCTTGTCTGCAAAATAAATGCTCACTAGTGAACTATCTATTTCTCAGACTCAAGTATTGATAGTTAATATTAGCACTTTTGTTTTCATGATTTAATATATATTAATATAACCCAAGTATTTTAACTAAGCTTAGGGTTGAAAAGTCATGGCCTTTCTAGAACAAAGGTAATGCAAGATTACTTCCTTTTCAACAACTATCTTACTGAAGCTACATCTTTTAACTTTGGTTTCTATAAATTTACTGATAATTCTTCTCAGGTTAGATTTGTATTGAAATAAATTATCTATCTCTTTACCAAACTCTCAGTCTGTTTTGACTGTACATTCTGTGCCCATAGCTATGTAATTTCTCTGTTCTGTCTACTTTTTAATTTTCTCAAAAATATTTTTCTATGTATTTATATTTTTATTATTTAAAATTTTATTCTCTACTTGCCAAACTTTTTTCACTTTTTTTTTAACTGCACTTGTTCTTGGCATAGACAAACACAGTAGCCATTTCCATATTCTTATTTTTACCTCAGCATAATTTTAATAGTTTTGGTTTTATTCTCAATACCTTATCTTTTCTGTGAGGGGGAAAGGTTTGTGATGTAGATGCTAGTAATTTTATTTTCAATTTAATTGAATTCATTTCAAATCCCTGAGAATTTAGCCTTTTATACACTTTGATTTTAAAGAGAATCAGTTTTCTTAGTTGGCTGTCTACTTTCCTTATATATTACTCTCTTATTAGGTTACCAGTGCTATGTACAATATGTACAATATGCCCTTGCAAATATCTTACTAGCCTGTATCTTTCAGATGTGTATAATCAAAGGTCTACTTAATATATGTTTTATTACTTATGTATTTTATTCAAAACAGTCTTGATTAATTTCTGTTCTATTATATATTCCTCAACTAAAGTAAATAAAATAAGTCAAGCGAACATATGACTTGACCTGGAGCCCGAGCAATAGCACTGAAATAGGGCATTTGCCTTGCATGCAGCCATACCAGGACGAACCTGGATTCGATCCCAGGCATCCTATACGGTCCCCCAAGCCAGGAGCAATTTCTGAGCACATAGCCAGGAGTAACCCCTTAGCATCACAAGATGTGGTCCCAAAAGCAATAAATATATATTTATATGTATGACTTAATCTGAATTTACCTAAACTTGACTGAATTTTTTCTCTCTCTCATGACTAAGCAACCAATTTTGTTCAATCAACTTTATTTTAGATCTTGTTAATAATTTTACCTAACATGTATCTTAAGACTAACTTTCTAGTCTACATACTGTAAACTTTCTTTATTTAGATTATACAGACTTGAAGTTTTTTGGTCATCTTAATAAGATCTATTAATATGATTCATTTTTACAAATAAAATTATGCAAATATATAACCTGCTAATAAATATAGAAAGCTAGAAATATAGCTATGTAATATATGGAAATATATATATATAATATAGCTAGAAATCTTACTATTACTCCTTTGTGGGGCCATGCCCAGTGGTGCTGGGGGTTACACCTGATTCTGAGTTCAGGAATCACTTCTTTAAATGCACAGCAGACTAGGACTGGCCTTAGCTCAGTGGTTACTTCGGTAAACTTGGTTTTACAATGCACAGGGGACCATCTGGGATGCTGGCTATTGAATTATATAATATGCAATCACCTTACCTGCTATACTGGTGCTGTGGCTTACAACTTTTTTTTGTTTTTATTTTATTTCATTTTATTTTATTTATTTAATTTTTTTAAGGAAGTTACTGTTAAAGGGCTTAGAAGAATGAATTTAAGCTTCTAAATGCTAGGTTTGCTTCCAGTTTTTGGTGCTATCTCTCAACCTTACTTTAATACTCTTTAAAAGCTCACCAACTTAAAAATTTTTAAATAAATATATTTTTAAATTGAGTAACCATGAGATACACACTTACATAGTTGTTCATGACTGAGTTTCAGTCATACAATGCAAAATTAATGCACAATTCCTGCCACAAATGTTTCCAATTCCCTCTCACTCTCTCTATCTGCCATTGATGCAGACATTTTTCTTATCTACGTTTTTCAAAAATTCTAACAAATATTTTTCATATCCTAAAAAGCAAAGCAACAAGTCTGTAAGCAATAATACTAGCTTCTTAAAACCAGGCTTGATATTTGAAATACTTAAAACAATTATCATAATGCTTCATTATATTCATCTACTCTATATTACAAGCATACATTTTTTAATATCAAGAGCTTATTTAGTTCTTTTACTTGTATAATTATATGCAAAATCTCACATTCAGAGTGAAATGAACAAGAGTGAGGTAGAGCAATGAAGCTTTTAAAACACAAGGACATTACAGGTGAGAGCAAAAGGTAAATCTATATAATGGAATTAAATTCATTCTTTTGTCTTTAATAATTTCCCATACAAGAGTGAAAACTAAGTATACTGGAAGAAATTGATGTATCTCTTGATTGAAGGTCAGATTAAGTACTTAAAGATATGCCACGTAAATTCAAACTCAAACTCTTTACACTATATTCTAGAATTATCATCTGATTAAATTTGGATTAAGGGATGTACTGCGAGATTTTTGGAACATTAACAAACTATGGCTTATGAGAGAGTTTCCAAAAATTGCTGTTTATTTCCATTGACTTAATTTAGGAAGTAGTTCATTCAAGGTGTTACATGTCCATATAATGTGATATAATTCCACTTTTGGATGAAGAAGAAATTGAAGGAAGCATATTCCAATGACCACAGAAAGAAGCTGAGTTCTTGATAAGATCAACTTGCTATGGAATTAAGTCATTTTATAGGCCCTTGAACTTTTAGAATTCCTAAGTAGAAAAACCAATAAATGCAATTTTATTTTTTGTCAGTTTCAATGGAGTTCTCTGTTTGTTCCATTTGAATGCTTCCTACGTACAGTGAATTATATATTAAAAAAGGAATGAATGGTCCTTCTTCCTTAAATGTAATGACTTAAGATATGAAAATATTTTACCCTGAAATAAAAGCAAGAACAAAGAATCTTCAAAACTTTATAAACCCCTTTGAGTTGAAATGCTTTTACCAGAGCTATAATATTATGTGAAAAAGTAAGCATTAAGAAAACTGTTTATATGGTAATGCAAACATTATTATGTAATATGGCTATTGTTTTTCCTTTAGTTTCTGAGGGAATGTACTTCAGAATTTGTTTAACTATTGAGTAGCTATCAAAAAACTGGCTTGAACTTGAAGCAGATCTAATGCAAAATATGTTATTACTAAAGAAACAAGAAATTGTGAACTAAAGTTAAAAGGATATTTTATTAACAATATGAGAAAAAAACTTACAAAAAGCTTGCCATAATCAACTTCCCAAATTAGTTGGATTTTTCTTGAGTCATAACACATAAACATGAGTACTGTTTTCTTTATTCCAACAGTCCTTCTCCGCAAATTTATTTAAATTTTATATCATTTCGGATGGAAAATAAAACATAATGATATTCCTTTTTCTCCATCATAACATAGATATTAATCTGAGAAATTCAGAATTCAAAAAATTTTTTACATAAAGAAAACTAATTCTGAGACTGGAGTGGCAGCACAGTGGTAGGGTCTTTGCCTTGCACAAGGCTGATCTAGGACAGAAATGGGTTTGATCTGCAGCATCCCATATGGTCCCCCGAGCCAGGAGCTATTTCTGAGTGCAGAGCCAAGAGTAATCCCTGAGCAGTGCCGGGTTGTCTTGCACCCCCCCCCCCAAAAAAAAAAAGAAAAAGAACTACTACTTACCATTAAATTTTGAGTTTTCAAAATTATGACTTCGATTTTGGGTTTTAAAACTCATTTAAACAGTTAGATGTCATCTAGGATTTTATACTTCATTTTCTAGTTTGCTTTTCCTCTAAATTAATAAATCTTAGCCTCAAGACTTAATTTTAATTATAGAAGAGTCACAATAAAAGATGTTGCCAAGAACAGAAACAAAACAACTTTGGGTTACCATCTGAAAATGTTAGTCAATGGTAGATATTAAATTTAAATAATACAATTTTTTTTGTTGTCATTTACTTCTCAGAGAGATTTTTGTTGATCTTTTTATCTCTTACTCTACTAGATATTTAGAACTTGAAGCTTGAATGTCTTTAATTTTTCCTCTAAAAGCTTTTCTCTGTAAAAAAGGGTCTCTTGTGTCTGAAAGTTAAGTCGACTTAGTGAACAAATGACTTTTTTTATTGGATCTTGGAGTGAATGGGTTGGGACTTTTCTTCTTTGCAACCTATCATTCAGTATGTTTTCTCAAAATGAATCAGAACTGTTTGAAGCAAAATTAAGTATTTATTTAGTATTGTGTTAAGATAGCAACTCAAAAGACAGAACAAAACAATCTGTTAATTTCCTAATTGTGTAGAGGGTTAGGATTTATATACACATACATAAAGTGTGATAGTTCTCACTCTGCTTAGTGAAGCAAATCAAAGTTAGAACTTGAACACCTTCTTATTGGTAGACTACTTTGCAAATTTGCATTTATACAATGGTTAGCAAATTAGGTGAACATTTAAGAGCAGTATCTGGTAAGTTTCCATTCGGGGTGGTGTCTGGCATGTTGGTATTATACCAACTCCTTCTAGAGAGAAAAGTTTTTGAGATTTCTTGAATATCTTGAGAATGCTGTGACCTAACAATCTCCCAACCTCAGACTGTAATGACTATAAAATGTTTTATTTATTTTAAGCCACCAGAAGACTAATACACCAATCTTCTAATATATATGACCAGGAATCTTAATATATATTTTAAAACATAAAACACCCCATTAAGTTCCTAGCTAATGAAATTTCCTTTTGAATACATTATCAGGTTTAAATATATCCAGACATATGTTAATTCAGAGGGGAACTCTCATAGCAGTTTCCTATTCTTGGTTTGTTGTTTACTTTTGTCTTACATTTAAAAGATTCTTTGTCTTAATTTTAACTTTATTTTCTCTTGAACATGCTAAGTAGACTAAAGAACATGCATTTCTTCAATCCTTTCTGAATTCTAATTGCAGTTGTGTTAGATGTGTGTGTGTGCGCGTAAAATTTCCCAGAGCCTGAAGCCTTAGTACTAAAAGAATTGAAGCAAAATATTTGCCTTGGAAGTATCACCTCCACTCCTCACTTTCTTAGTTGTATTTTACTGTTAGAAGTTTATTAACATTCATTTTAGGGCTGAAGTTATTGTATGTGTGACTTGAAGATGGCCTACTTGAGTTTGATTTTTATTTATTTTTATTTATATATTTATTTATTTTGACCACACCCGGTGATGCTCAGAGGTTACTACTGGCTATGCTCTCAGAATTTGCTCTTGGCTTGGAGGACCATATGGGATGCTGGGGGATTGAAAGGTGGTCCATCCTAGGCTAGCATTTTAGCACTTTAGAATAAGAAGTAGTAAGAAATAAGCTTAACTAGGTATAGCTCCAAAACAAACTAACAAACAATAAAATAAATCAAAACAAAAAAGACAAATTCAAGCATACACTGAGACTAATCTCAAAGAGATACCAAACCTAGCAAACTCCCAGAAAGATGGAATTTGGGCTGACAATTCTGGGGTCATTTTAGAAAGGGCCATTTCAGGCCAAGTCTCACCCTGCTGAGACCCTACAACCCTAGTCAGACCCCAAAACTTCCAGTATATAATAGGCCTACCTCCACAGCTTCTAGAACATATAGTGGTGCAACATCTCAAAATTTCACAATACTGACAGCTTCGTATGAGCAGATAAAATTAGATAGGAAAGTTGCATATAATATCATGAAGCTAAATGTTTAAAAACAACACAGAAAGCTCAACTAACATCAAAAAGCTCAGAAAATTCAAAGACAATGACTTTAGTAACATCATGTAAGGTATAATAATTTCCACAAAATTTCTTTGGTGGAACTAATTTTTTTCTCATTTCTTTTGCCATTTGTTGTAATAAGCAAAATAAATAAAAATTATTTTATGTCTTCTAAGAGGGCTGTACTGGAGGGATGTCTGTGGGAACCTGGGGACATTGTGGAAGAAGTCACTTTGGTGCTGAATTTGTGACGGGACATCGAAAGCCAAAACAGCATTGAAAAATATGGTGCTTCCCTCCCCCTTGAACATATGTCATGTGGACCCAACTTAGACTCCAGGTGATTAGACAGCAACTGTCCAGCCTTGAACCCTGGATCCCAGACACAGAAATGACACAGATTTCCAGAACAGCTCCAGAAACCAAACTCCCTCTTGAAAACCCTCAATACTGCTCTGGCACAAACATGTGCCAGTTTTGATATGATATCCTGACAATGAGGTAATGGTAACAACTTGATCTAAGAGCAGGTTGTCTTACCTCTCTATCTAACACTAAGACAGAATCAGAAGACTCATCATCCTTTGATCTGTGAAAAAGCCAAGATCACTATCTACAGATGACTGACTGTGACAACCATGAGGGGGCAGAATGTATCCTGGGACTAATAAAAAAAAAACCCTAGCCTGGGGTAGGAGAGATAGCACAGTGGTAAGGCATTTGCCATGAACGCAGAGGGCTACCCATATGGTCGGTTCCCCAATCCTCCCAGGAGCAATTTCTGAGCATGGAGCCAGGAGTGACCCCTGAGTGCTGCCAGGTGTGCCCCCCCCCCCAAAAAAAAAAAAGCCCTAGCCTACGATCTGTACAACAACCAAGATCTCTAATTCCAGAGGCCTGACTGAGACAACTGCAACTGAACGGAAGACTCTATCCCAGGCTTCATCCTAGGATCAGCGCAATGACCAAAATCATCAACTACAGAAGACTGATTAAATGACAGTGAAGGAACAGAACTTCTAGGACTGTAAAGAAAGACTTCAACATAAGCACCATTCCTTGACCTGTGCAGATACCAAGATATCTAGATACAGAGGTCTGATTTTATCACCTATGACGGAGCAGAAATCTTCCATAGACCACAAAAGGACCTAGGGGAGAGTAAATTAACACGCAAGGAGTTTGTAGTTATCCCCATGACAGTATACTTCAAGGGTGGAGAAACCCTGTATCTCTTAGGCCAAGAGAATTTTCTTTCTAATTTCCCCATTATTTACTGTGCCTATACAGGAAAAAAAAAAAAAGAAGCACAAAATAATTGTTTTAATTTATTTACTTATTATTTTCTGGTTTTGTTATTGTTGTTCTCATTTTTTTGCGCTGTGTTTTGTTTATATTTCAGGACCGTGGTTATTATGTGGTGCTTGTCTTTATTGCTTTAATGCTCATTGTATTTTTTATTTTTCTTTTTTGTATTGTTGTGTTTCTCTTCCTTTTTCTCTTTCTTCTCTCAAACTGATGTTGAGAGCCTCTAAGGACTACGCCTATTTTCTGCTTGTCTGATTTTAACCCCATTTTATTGCTTTTTTTCTTCAAATAGAACCACATAACTTGAACCATCTTGTTCCGCCTCTCAAATTGAGGGGGAAATAATGGAGGACCAAGACCAAACAGTTGTATGAGCACGGAGTAGTAGCAAAAATGATTGGACTTAAACACCAAATCCAAAGCCAACGACATCAGAATGGATACCCAACCCTACAACAACCTGGACACAAAGGGGACCACTTATACTAGCAGCCCGGGGGGTCAGGGTGGGGGATATGGAATGCAAGCTGGGAACGGAGTTGGTGGGAGGACAACTTTGGTGATGGGAATTCCCCTGATTCAATGTTAATATGTATCTAAAATATCATTATGAAAGATATGTAATCCACTTTGGTCAAAATAAAAATTATTATTATAAAAAAAGAAAAATATGGTGCTTCAAGCCAAAACAAAATGGCCTTATTTTAGAAAGAAAACTTTCTTTCTTTTTTAATAGAGCACAATCTTTAAAGAAAAATTATTTTATTATCAAAGCTGTGCATTGACAATATATCTGCGTTGCTGTACAATGGAGTAATTGAAATTTAACCTGAATTAACCCCACAGTTATGTTTTTTTGTGTTTTAAATAATTCATTCATTCATTCAATTTTTTGTTTTAGGACTATATTCTGTTGTGTGTAGAAGTTACTTTTTGGGGGAGGTCACACCCAGTGGCACTCCTGGCTCTGAGCTCAGAAATCACCCCTGGCAGTCTCGGAGGACCATACAGGATGCCGGGAATCAAGGTCAGTCTGGGTTGGTGGCTTGCAAGGCAAACTCCCTACTGCTGAAATATAGCTCTGGCCCTAGAAGCTACTTTTAAATATATTTTTATTTTGTTGATTTCTGGCCAAACTTGATGGTATTCAGTGGTCTCTCCTGGTTTTGCAGCCAGGATTAGCATCCAGTGGTCTCCAGAAACTGTTTGGGAGGGCAACAAACAAACAAACAAACAAACAAACAAACAAAAGAATAACTTAGGGATACTATCAATTTGGTGTTTTGAGAAAATTCTTAGAGAAAAATATGCTATTAGGAATTAAACGCAGGCCACTAGCATATAAATGCTCCACATCTTGAACTATCTTCCCAGCCCCTGGATTTTTATTTTTTATTTTATTTTATTTTGAGCCACACCCAGAACCTTTCAGGTGTTACTCCTGGCTCTGAGCTCAGAAATAACCCCTGGTAGCTCAGGCGACCATATAGGTTACTGGGGATAAAACTCCAGTTGGCAGTGTGCAAGACAAGTGCCTTCCCAACTGTTATCACTATCTTCACAACCCCTTGATTTTAATTTTTAACTAAAGTGATATAGCATCACAACAAAATGTAATTTTTCAAATATACATTGCAAAATACACACATACACACACAACACATATATATATATATGTATGTATGTCTCCTTTGAACTGTTAAGTAATCCCAAAAATTCTCTCCTTTATCCTTTTGTCAACCACTAATACACAGCAAGTAGTTTTTAATTGTTGATTTATGTGTTCCATGAGTAATAATATGATTTCAAAATTAATTTCTGGGTTCAGATTTTCTTTTAAAATGACAAGCTGGGGCTACAAATTCATATCACCACACCCATGTGGGGGTTCATGTAAAGTAAAGCCAAAAGTTCATTAAATTTAAATATTTTTCCTTGTTTCTTTTTCAACTTAAACAGCTTTTAACCTTAGGCAAGTTATATAACCACAGACTTGGTTTTATAATTTAGCAAATGGCAATTATAAAAGCTCCAGTTCTTCAAATAGAGACTTAATATATCACACTTTACTTTTTATCTCAACTTACTGTTTACCTCATTTTGCCCTACACTGAAATTATATAATTAGGCATGTATTCACTTTCGTAAGGGAACATTCTGCTGAACTCAATAAAGCAAAAGATGCATATGCATTTTTCTTTCTTCCTTTAGGATATGATATCCTTGAAAGAGGGACTATATCAATTATCTTGTCTCCTCTAATATATAGCACAGTGGTTTGCTCTAAATAATTCAGACAGCCACAAATACAGAAGATGAGAAAGTTAGCTTCACAAAATTCCGCATGTGCATATAAAAGGTAGACTGACCTTTCTAGCAAAATGCTGATAATAGTTCAGAAATTTGACTCCTGTACTCTAATCATAAACCCCAATAATTTAGACAAAAACATAGATTAGCATGGCTTTTTTTTTATCAGGATTCTTGGTTGCTATAAAGATGCAGAGCAATTATTTTTGATCAATCAGAATTATTTCCTCCTAGAACCTAAAGGTGAGGGTTATTTACTTTTCAAGTGACATGCTTATAATTCCTTTATAGTCTTAGTCTCATTTTCTTTATCTTCAATGATATTTTCCAAACTCTGGGAGCTTAACAAATGTTAAATGATGGTTTTTATTGACCTGACTGGGCTTGGGGGCTTTCAAAAATTTTAAGAAAGCATTGTAAATGTTTTGTGGTCTTTAGGATTTTAAAATAGACTTACACTGACCTTTCCAAAGCAAGAAAGCAGAAAGTTGCTCTAATCTGAAGCCTAAGAAGTTAAAACTGATTTGATTGGTCTCTTTTGGATCATTAGTTGCATTGAAGTAGATATAGAAAGCTAAAACTTTCGTTAGGTAATTGACACAGAGTTAATTTCAATTTGTAAGGTGTCCTGGGGATGGTATTATAATAAAATACAAAATGGTTTTCATGGCACACAGTGGAGTAGAGACTCAGATAAACGCTGCTTGGAGAGCTAAACTAGATAACTTATAGTCTCCATATATGTGTTATATATATTTGGAGCTCATGTTGTCTTTTTCTATATATACATATACACATATGTATATATGTATGCTAAGGCCAATTTTGATGCTTATGAACTTGTAGTGTCCTTATATTGTCCAACACCACAAACAAGTTCTGAATAGTCTGATATTATTTGCATTTCTTACTGCTGTTATTAAAACTATAGTCACTTAAGATAACAAGTATTTATTACCTGATTGTTCTAGACTCTAGAAATTTGAAATTGGTCTTAGTGGGATAGAATATAATAACTAGCAGAACAGTTTTCTTTCATAAAGCTCTAGGGAAGAATATCTCTTTAATTGTGCCAATTTTTAAAGTCTGGCTAAGTTCCTTGTCTTATGATTTCTGTCCTTAATTTTCAAGGTCAGCAACCTAGCACCTTTGAGTTTCTCCTTTGTGCTTAAATTTGATGCTTCTCTATTCATTACTTTTTATGGGGAAAGGTGGTTTTGGAGCCACAGCCAGTGCTGCTCAGTGTTAATTTTCAGATTAAAGGGGCCATATGTATTACTGGGGAATAAAACTGGGTCTGTGTCCTGCAAGGCAAGTGTCTTTCCCACTATATTATCTCTCTGGTCTTTTACTTCATAGAGTTTTATAACTGCATTGGGCCAGCCTAGATAATCCAGTATAATATTACCATCTCAATATACTTCGTCATAATTTTGAAAGCAGAATTATTTTTTCCATGAAAAGTAATAACTTCGTAGAGTTTTAGAGAACAGAATATGATTATATTTGATGTGGTTATTATTTGCCTAATCATGCTAAAATTTCAAAATTTGAAGTTATCTATATATATTTGTATATATATTTATACATTTATTATTGTAAATGTATAAACCAAGACTGCTTAGAGTTTTCTGATTCTGTGCTCAGGACTCACTCTAGGAAGTGCTTGGGAGATAACATTCAGTTCTGGGTTTTTAAAATGGTTGCCTATTTAATATCAAATAAATTTAATAATTTGTGCAATGATAAACCTGAATTTCAGGCTCTGAACTTTGACGTAATGGAGGATCATAGCTAGGGTTTTTTGCACAGATCCTAGCTCCCAGAGGTATTTCCCTTCATCTTCTTTACCCACCATAGGCTTGGAAAGGGTGGGCTCCTTCCCCTCAGACACCCAAGCCTCAGTATTGTTCTCCCAAAATTAGACCCAAGCTCAAGGGGTCACAGAGGCATGGCGGATTCAGGGGGTGGGGGAGTACAGGGATGAGAAAATCAAGGGACCTCTGGAAGGGGAGACTGAGAGTCCAGGGTGATCAGGAATGGAGGGAGTTCCCAGGAAGGTGGGGTGCTGATGGGTGATGGGGAAGGGTGCAGTCTGTACACACAGGACTTGCAGGGGTGTAGGAGAGCTGGAGGGCCCACCCTGTAGAAGTTGTACGAGGTCAGGCCCTCAGAGGCTTGATGCCAGCTCAGCTCGCAGTTCAGGACCAGATCTTCCAAGGGATGGAACTGATCTTTTGAGGACCAAGGAACTGAGATGCTCCTTCCCAGGCTGGGGAGGATTGTCGCCTCCCCTTCCAGCTGCTGTCACCTCTATTCCTGGCCCCCTTTTTCCTATCCGCTGGCTTTGCCCTCCCTAGGTGCTGCCTCTCCTCTGGGTTTGACCCCTGGCTCTGGGCCCTCTTTCTCTCACCCCCGCAATACATGGACTTGTGACAGTCGTGAACCTGCTTCTTGCATGTTCTGCACCAAATCAAGGTCTGCAACAAGGTACCTGAGAGGACAAGGTCAAGCCTGTATTTGTCCCTTAAGAGTGGGGCAATTGTCATGCCATGGGGAACTGGAGCAATAGCACAGCGAGGAGGGCCTTTGCCTTACACACGACCCACCCAGCTTCAATCCCCAGCACAGCATATGATCCCCGGAGCCCCACCAGGAGTGATTCCTAAGTGGAAAGGCAGGAGTAACCCTTGAGTACTGTCGGTGTGCCCGCCCCAAAAAAGAAAAAAAAAAACACCACCACCCCCGAGTTTCAAAATACTATGGCAATATAGTCTTATTGCTTGCTTTGTTCTTTAGAGTTTTATTATGTCTTTTTTTTTTTACTATGCTTACTATGGAAATATCCTGACTTCTTTTTCTTTATATAGAGAAAGCTAAAGTTTTAATTGATATTTGTTTGATAGCTTCTTATGCTAGTCATTTAATGCAACTCAAGACAGGACTTAGAAGTTCTAGGTGTAGCCCTCAAAGAGGATGCACTATCATTCTAATGTGTCCTTATGCTTATATACATGGAGGGATAAGACCAGAAAAATAATATAAAATTCCATTTAAGCAATTCCACAATTGCTCGATAGTTCTGGTTTCAAAGTAAATACTGAATGAATGAAAAGCTCAATGTTTAATTTTGAAAGTATTAGGCCTAAGAACTCATGACTTCATTACTTGTTATTGAAATATTTCATGTCTTTATATATTTCATTGAAAAAATAAAATTCAAGAGAGTCAAAATAAGCATTAGGCTATTATTTTATTCAGATAAAAATTGAATTTAATATACAGAACATAAATTTTAATTTTAAGAATAGCAAAATTCTTTTAAAATTAATGTACATTTAAATTTCCCTCTAGAACTTAAATGTAAATATTATGTGTAATCAAGTGCATGTAAATTAATTCTCAGAATTCTATTGGAATAGAATACAGAATTCTAACTGAAATTCTAATTTCATAGTGTAATTTTATTGTTATTGGATATCAAGTAAATTGGATACTAAGTAAAAGGTACATAAAATATATACCTTTTGGTTGCTTATCTTGAATTATCTTTGAATCAATTTTTAAATAACTTCAATTTACAATGCTTTGTCAAGATAACAATACTTAAATTTGAAAAATTTATGAATGTAACAATGCATAATGCTATATGTTTTAGGAGACTTTATTTCTTGTTTCTTGAAATAAACAGCATTAAGTGATGTATTTTATTTTGTTACCCCAACAGTTATATAAAAATATTAATTTTTATTCATTGAATTCATATTTATAAGTATGTCATTGAATACCTAATAAGGTATAAAGAAATCATTAGCCTTTCTTAAGAAAGATATTTAAGCTGATGAACTATAAAATTTTGAGTTTTTCTGAGTGCTACTTGGAGATCTAGGGGATGTCTCTCTTTGAAATTCAAAAATCATAAATTGAATATCTTGATATACTTGAGTAAGCAGGAAATGAGCACTGCTTTTGCAATTGACTCATAGATGTGATCCTTAGCAGCAGGGCAAAAATGAAGAGGGTAAGAATGAATAATAAATGTATTTGAAAATGAGGTTTAACACGAGGAATATAAGCATTTTTCTAAAACTCTATAGAATCACGTTTTTTTTTTCTATTTTCTATTTGTCTAAAAATTAAGTATGTGATTTTGTAATTGATAGATTATTTCATCCTTATTATTCAATACTGAAATAAAGTTAGTCTTAGAAAAATCTTTATGACATTACTTTCAAGTGACTTTTTTGTTGACAGTTTATATATAGGAAGCCATATTCCCCTTAAGGTGCTCTTTCAGTAAAATTTGTTACTAATATATTTTAGAAGTATTTTTAGAACTTTATTAAGTTGACATTCAGGTTGTTATCTCAATTTCAAACAAGTGGAAATAAAATCAGAAGTACATTTTATAAGGTGAAAAATTTCCATATAACTTTAGCTTTTTTTTGTAAAAAAAAATTAAACTTCACTTTCACTTTTTTCTTTATGGGTTCTGAAGAATTCCAGCCTCCCTACTGTTGCTTCATATATAGATTCATGTTGAATATGTATTTCCCAGCATCCAGAGGTGCTGATTCAGTGTAGTTGGTGACAGGTGTCTCAATGACAGAGGCAGGAGGCCTTTAAAAATCTTCAGTTTGGGAGTGTCAGGATGGATATGACATAGGCCCATGCTGACAATCTAAAATGAATGCTCTTGGCATAATTGCTTTTCATTCAAAAGTTAAGAAATGCAGCTGCGTCCTCTTCACCTCCAATTCTTGCAATCTCTGTGCATGGAATGAAGGATTGCTTCCTTCATTTCTGAATTTTTTGTTCCCTCTTTCTTGAAAGTAACTAAAGATCAATGAATTTAGTGCTATTTTGATTTTTACTAAATTTAGCCTGGTCAAAAAAATGTTTTTAACTGGAAAATAAACTTAATATAAAGAGAGAGATTCTGTGTTCTTATTTATAAAACGGTAAATGTCTTCTTTCCTTACAGTGACAGAGACACATAGGCACTGCAGCACAACCTTAGGCGAAACAGCCAAAGAAAGGAAGCACTGCCTTTCTCTAGAAGTGGTTCACAATATTTATTCTGATGACAGGAGGAATGCATTAGTTTCAGATTTATAGGAATCTATTAACTCTTGTACATGCATTGTATGTTAATTGGACTATAAGGACATACTTATCCATGGATTACTTTTAGTGGTGTGCCACACTGTATGGATAAATACACATACAATTGTGAATTTTAGAAATAAACAACTTAAAATACAGTCAGCTCTGGGCTAGCAATCAAGGAATCACCAAAATAATTTTAGATTTCTTCTAATGAATTAGCTATTTGTCTTTTTATCATCATTGTTTTTTCCCCTGAGCATAACTATACACATATAAGGTCCTCACATTTTGGAAAGGAAATTTTGTTACTTTGATTCTCTAAATAGTATTTAAAATTGTTAAACAAAGGATCCCAATAAATAACTATTCCACAATCCATAACTAAGCATTGTAAAAAAAAGCCATTGATGACCAAAGGAGCAGCCTTGACAGTTGTCAACTTAACATACATCCAGCGTAATATCTCTGAATTTCATCACTGTCAAGAACAAATCAGAGGTAAATGGATACCAATTCTGATAATGAAGCTGAATAAATTGCCAAAGACCTGCTTCCTAATTTAAAAGAAGGCTATATCAGGGCCAAATAGCAATGGCCCAACTGGCATTTTTCTTTTTGACTACACTGTAGTAAGATTGAGATACAGGCAAGTTTTAGGAGAGAGTAGACCATAGTGATGAGGTTAGTATACAAATATAGTTCAAGGCATTTAAATGTTAAAAAAGGAATAATTAGAGGTATAACACATTAATCATTATTATCAGCAGCTGCTTACAGATGCTTTCTAATTTTTAGTAGCTTCTGAGAGCAAAAAAATCAAATGTATTTGTAAATTTTAAATGCTATCAGGTAAAATTTGCCTTTAGCCAGCTCCTCTCTATTTCTCCCTTCATTTCTATCTTCCTTTTATCCTGTATTTTTCTTTCTTTCCTCCCTCTTTTATTTATCTTTTTTCTTTTCCTTCTATCTCTTCTTTTCAGCCTGCTTATTTTATTTATGAATAAAACAATTCACAATTTGAGATAAGTCCAGAAATTATTACAAATAATGATGAAACACCTACAGCTATGCCTGTTTATTTACATTTAACTTGCATATATAGATTCAGTAGGTCTGGAGAATATTTAGTACAGTGACTTCTGAGTATTGGAACTAAAAAATGCTTGAAAAGTTCCTTGAACATTAGAAAAAAATCTTTCCAAAATAAAGTATATGATAGTTTCCTATCCATTAATAAGGTTAGGGCTTCTAGAACATACTTTAGTCTATAATTTTTTCTTGGTGTTTTTATGTGTTTGGTTAAAAAGTAGAGATTCTATTGGACTAAGACATTTGAAAACTGCTTTTTGTCCTGTGTGTTTTTGTAGTGTACCAGCTGTGGACTGATTTGCGAATCATTTTAGGACATTACATACTAATTGCTAAAATGATTAAGGTTCTTTCCACTACTATAATCAATCCCTTAACCCATCATTTTCCACTTTCACAATTTAAATGCATATTATCCAAATTTTCATTCACTAACATGCTCATTTAACTGAAGATCAAATTTTGTTCCTGTGATATAATATTTGCATCAGGTTTTTTTTTTTTTTGGTGTGATCTCTTACAACTGTGATCTCTTACAAGCGATCAATCTAAGCCAAATAAATAGCAAACAAAAGGGGTGGGGAAAAAAGTTGAGAGAATGAGAATTGTTTACTCTGGAAATGACTAAGTTCTGTATTTCAACAAGAACCCAATGAAATCTAAATGAAATCCAAAGACATGAACACATTATTGAATTTGTCCTAATCAAGGAAAATATCCACAGTATTAATATACTAAGAAACATTCTAGACTGATGGAAAAGTATGTAATTTTTTAAATCTTGTTTTGGGGCTACGCTTGGCAGTACTTGGTCCTTAATCCTGGCTCAAGGTTTACTTCTGGTGGTACTTAGTGATAGAACCTGGGTCAGCCTTATGCATGCAAGCCCCCTACCTACTGAACTATCACTTAAAAACCCAAAATTATGTATTTTAAAAAAGATTTGAGATCTCATTTTGTTTCAAATGATACCCTTTCTGAAAAACATTTTCAGAATCTGCCATTGGGTTTATACAAGCCTGATAATATAATATTCATGTCCAGGACTAAAGAGAATACTACTGCATTCTTGAAAGCAAGGAACTGATAAAATGGTCAAATAGGGCTTGATAACAATTTATTTCTGACCTTTTAATGCCATCTGTTCTTAATGATTTTCTGTCATTTCTGTCTAGTCTAGGCTTGAAACTCAGTCTCAGAGGTGCATAGCTTTACGTTACCACTTAACTTTCAACTTCCATTTTCAGCATAGAAGGTAAATCAGTAATTGTCACACTGGCCTCTCTAGGTTTTGTCAGGCTCTCATGCGGGATTATGACATAGATCTGAAGGGTTTTTCATCTGACTTTGACTCTAATTTTGACTTAATCATGGAAATATCTTTGGACTTCAGGAACTTAATTATCCTCTTAGCTTCAACTCTTTTTTTGCTTGGGTTCACTACTTTGGTTCTATCTGTCTCCTAACTTATTAAAAATATAAATAAGAAAGCATCTTCTATGAGATATCTTAACTGACCATTCTGTACTAATGTTCTTTGTTTCTTTGTATTTCTTCTTTTATTTTATATTTTATTTTAAATAAATTATATGGGCTTTTCCTGAGTTTTATCGTTGGAGAAGATGTTGGATCCTGTAGAGATACTACCATGTGAACATTTAGAAAAATTATCCTCTGTTTCAAATATTTTAATCTGGTTTTTATTTATTACTTGGCATCAAATGAGACAAGAATCCACCTTCATTTGCAGGAGGGAAAATGTGAAATAAAAGATTCTCAAATAAAAAATCCATAGAGACTTTCTGTCCTGAGATTATGAAACTTATATTTCTAATACATTCATCCAGAAAAATATATCTAGAAATCTTTAGATACAGAGTGTCTTGTGTATTTGTACAGCAGTCAAAATATATTTACTTTCTTGTGAAAAAAACTGGACTTAACATTGGTTTAAGCAGCTAGTCCTCAGGGATGAGTGGTTCAGGACTTGTGCAATTTGCCAGTTATCTCCTGCTTGCTCCCTTCCACCCACTGCTATCTTTCTTGTTTGCCTCTGCATCTTTCTGTGTGTCACCAATATTTACTCTTTCTGAATTATTTGCTCTCTCCATCGAATGAAAAAGAAGGTTATTGCCAGTTCCAGTCCAAAAAAGAAGAGACTCTTTTCTTGCAGTGGTCACAGATGACTTGAAATACTCAAACTGACACTAAAAGGGTTTCATGCCACCTCAACTCACTCACTGTAAATAGTGGTCAGTACTCTTGATAAAGTGTTCATCTCTGCTGAAAGTGGTAACCTTAACCTGGGACTTTATTGGATTAGGAAAAAAATAGAAAAGAAAAGAAAAGAAAAGAATAGGAAATAAAAGAAAGAAATAGAAAGCAGATCAGAAAAAAAAGCAACTCAGGAAACTAAGATCTCTGTGTTCATAACATTATAGATATCCATATATTGACAATATATAGAAAACCATGAAATAAGGATACTTGGGATATTTTATTTTTTAAAATCTTGTTAAAATTCACAGTGTACACATATAATTTTAACTTGCTACTCCTCTTTTTCAAATGTCTTTGTAGCTTTAATCAGGCATATACACAGGCAAATTTTCTGGTTCTTATTAACTTCATTCAAATATAGAAAACATTTACTGAATACCTAAAATATAAACTACTTGCACATTGTGATAAACCATAAGCACTCTTTTACTTCATGTTATATATTTTAATAATTCTCAAGCAGGTACAACTATTATTTTTTCAAAAAATTATAAAGTACTTAACCATAATCTAATTTTTTTCTGTGCTATTTTAATCATGACTTTAAACAGATGTCATTAAAATAATTCAAGTATCTTGAAAAAATACAATGGATTGTAGTGCAAAGATTTTGGCACTTTGGTGATGGCAAAGGCTTCTTATTGTTGCACCTCTAAAATATATAAAATTTATATACTTGTAAACTAATGTTGTCTCAAAATAAAATTAAAAGAAATATTTGGGTTCATATCTTTTAAATGTATATTTTGCATTTATGTTACGGTTTAAGGGAAAATATTGTAAAATCTCTGTCCTGAGTAATTATTACCCTTAAGTCATATTTCTAGGCCTCATCAATACATTGCTAGCACTTAGATCAATATACAATTAGTGTCCTATGTAAGATGCTGAGAGTAGATTTGGACAGTTTGCAGATAGAAGGCATACTTCAGGTGAGGCTGTTAAATGTCAAACAAACAAGTAAAACATATTATTTATTTATCCATCTACCTATTCATCTACTATTATTTATGAATCTATCATCTAGTATTTACTTGATCTCTATTTCCGAGACCAAATATTGAAGTATACACATACACACACACACACACACACATATATATATATATATATTTATCAACTGAAGTCATATAAAACATATTTAATTTTTTTCTTTATACAGATTTCCACAGGGAGTTGAGCTGATATTACTAGCTATGTACCTCATGGTGAGTTACAGTTATAGTGGGGACAGCAGGCATCTATACCTCTGTTTAATAGAAAGCACAGTACAGCAGAGATCTTCTAACTCTGCATTTAAAATCCCCCAATAGCTATAATTACTTCTTAAAACCATTTGAGCATTAGTGCCAAATCAAGTGGAATAGTTTCTTTAAATAATTCAAGGGGCTGAATGATGTTCTCACACAGGCCATAATAAATGATATTAATTTTCAGAGAAAGGAGGATAAGAAAATTGTGATTTTGGTTTTTATTTCAAATGAAAAGTATTTTGAAAGGGATTAAAAGAGTAGCTTTTCCTCCTCTGGGTTTCACTCTCCATGTTCCCCACCTCTGGTCCTTTCATAGAAACTCCACCCATTGTGTTTAGCCCTGCGTTTCTGCCCCCGCAGAGCACTGTCCTGCGGTGGGAAGTTTTAGTCTTCTGTGGAACAAGCTTATTGATCAGCAGGGTTTACTCACTCCAATATAAGGACATTCTGATTCTTTCCCTTGGGGTTTCTTTTCCTTCATGAGAAAACCCTTACGAAGAATTCTTTTACCCTTCTTATTGTGCTTCCAATCAATCTTTCATTTGATATAGTATCAAAAAATAAAAGTGACATCTGAAGTCTTAGTTCCTCAGAAAGAAACTTTTTCAGACATCTATATTTCGTCTGTGCATCATGAGGCAGTGGTTTTAACTTAATTTTAATACACAAGTTTGAGTTTCTGTCATTGCTATTAATTAAAATACCAATACTCCCAAGGTTCTCAAATTTCTGACCATAAATAATATTCTAAAATACAAATGTCTAGGTGTATTCTTTTAATTTAAGATGTCTAGTTTTTTCCTTTAAAATTCTTATTTATTGTTTGTTGACGGGCGGACCGACGGACCTTCTGCCTGGACGAGGCCGCGCCGTGCCCGCTCGAGACGCAGCCATGTTGGGGGACGAGATGATTTTTGATCCTACTATGATCAAGAAGAAAAAGAAGAAGAAGAAGCCTTTTATGTTAGATGAAGAAGGGGATGCCCAGACAGAAGAAACTCAGCCCTCAGAAACAAAAGAAGTGGAACCAGAGCCAGCTGAGGACAAAGATGTAGAAGCTGATGAAGAAGACAGTAGGAAAAAAGATGCTTCGGATGACCTAGATGACTTAAACTTCTTTAATCAGAAGAAAAAGAAGAAAAAAACAAAAAAGATATTTGATATTGATGAAGCTGAAGAAGGTATAAAGGATCTTAAGATTGAAAGTGATGTTCAAGAAACTGCTGAACCAGAGGATGACCTTGACATTATGCTTGGCAATAAAAAGAAGAAAAGGAAGAATGCCAAATTCCCAAATGAAGATGAAATATTAGAGAAAGATGAAGCTTTAGAGGATGAAGACAGCAAAAAAGATGATGGTATCTCATTCAGTAACCAGACAGGCCCTGCGTGGGCAGGCTCAGAAAGAGACTACACATATGAGGAGTTACTGAATCGAGTGTTTAACATCATGAGGGAAAAGAACCCTGACATGGTTGCTGGAGAGAAAAGAAAATTTGTGATGAAACCTCCGCAAGTTGTTCGAGTAGGAACCAAGAAAACTTCTTTCGTCAACTTTACAGATATCTGTAAACTATTACATCGTCAACCCAAACATCTCCTTGCATTTTTATTGGCTGAATTGGGTACAAGTGGTTCTATAGACGGTAATAACCAGCTTGTAATCAAGGGAAGATTCCAGCAGAAACAGATAGAAAATGTTTTGAGAAGATATATCAAGGAATATGTCACCTGTCACACGTGCCGATCACCAGACACAATCCTGCAAAAGGACACCCGACTTTATTTCTTACAGTGCGAAACTTGTCATTCTCGATGCTCTGTTGCCAGCATCAAAACCGGCTTCCAGGCTGTCACAGGCAAGCGAGCACAGCTCCGTGCCAAAGCTAACTAATTTGCTGATCAACCACTGATTTTTCGAAGTGTGTTGTGAAGTTTTGGCTGGACAGGTTTACCATCAGAGTGGATATACCATTGTATTAAGACAAGATAGAAAATCTGCCAACTTCTTCGGCATGTGGCTGGTTGGTCCGATATCCTTGCAAGATGCCGATTTGCAAGCAGTTGACATACTCATTGCCTACTTTTAACAACTGTCAGAAACACGATGGGATAAGGAGGTGCTTTTTTAAAATCGTTCGTTCATAGACTTCTGTAAGATGCAAGATAAATTAAAGTTATTATAACAGTGATTCAATTTGGTTTGTCCTTCAGTTTTTTTTTTTTCTTCATGAAAATTGTGCTTGATGATGAATTCAACATAGCAGTTCACTTATGTTTTAGGGAGCTCTTTCATTCTGAGTTATTGGAACCGGACAGTTGGCACACACTCGGCTGGGTTATTATTTCTGTCTCTTTTTGCAATTCAGTTAGACGGTTTCACACAAGAGGGGGGGATGGAGCATGCAGTCTGGAAAAACAACCTGTTTCCAGTGTTATGGAATATTTGTATACATTAATTCTTTACATTATGAGGATTGTTGCTACTACCTCACTGCCCAGCCCTCCAGCTCTTACCACATAAGGGAATTCAAGGTGCTAAGTAAGTACTCTTTCATTCTTAGAATTCTCTTCCTTATTGGTAACAAAGAGGATCCTAGAGTAAACAGCTTCGAAAGTTTATCTTACAGCTATCACACTAAGAAGAAACATTCTGGGCCCGTAGAGATATCAGCCAATCCAGGACCTAAGGTGGTTGGTTCGAATCCCGGTGTCCCATATGGTCCCCCGTGCCTGCCAGGAGCTATTTCTAAGCAGACAGCTAGGAGTAGCCCCTGAGCACTGCCAGGTGTGGCCCAAAACTGGGAAAAAAAAAAAAAGAAGAAACATTCTAGTTTTCAGATGGCAAAAAAGTGGTGTGCTTATGTCCTATACTGCACATAAGACTCTTGAAAACTAAAGAAACTGCTATAAAAAAAGGATGTTTTCATTTTCTTCCCCAACTTGTGCAGTGGGTTTGAGGAAAGCCCACTACAAGTGTTTTTTGTTTTTTTTTTTAATCAAAGTAGCTTTTGATTGTGACCATAAGAAACCAAGAGACCACCTCTAGGGAGTGCTTCTGCGCCTCCAGTTTGCCTTCTGAGAAATTGAAAGGGTATTTATTCCAGTAAGCCCAGGAATGAAGACTAGTCTTCTATATCTGCTGTGATCTGCCTTGCACACACTCAGCAAGGGTAGAAGACTGCTACACACTTCCTTGATGCTCAATTCCTCAGCAGCCTAGAAGCAGCCAGCCCCATCCTGAATATCTTGACTGTTTTTAATCACTGTGATGAAGTGTTGTAAAGCGTCTGTCCTTGAAGCTGTGGAGGGAGCAGAGCGTTCCCTGGATTAGGTTGGACCACACTGGCTGAGCTGCCTCACTGCCCCTATGAATTCAACTGTTGATTATATGATGCCATCTTCCTCCTTTTTGTATCCACACCCACACGATTCCCCCTGTTGGATGTTACTGCGTGAATAAAGCAAGGATCAGTGGAAAAAAAATCTTATTTATTAAGTGTGAGATAAGGGCGATACCCAGAATTTTAAATAATATCTAAATAATTTAAGTTTGAGAATTACTAAATTATCATTTCTAGTTTGACAAGTTAATGATGCTCATACCACTTTGTATTCTGAAACAATATCAATTCTTATTGTTTCACATTCTTATTTGTATTATTCTGCTTTGCATTTCATTACGCTATTATCTTTGCTGAATCTTTCATTATAGAACTGAAGTGCTTCTGGTCAACTGTGGTACTTTTTTTTTTTAATTTTTGACCATACCTATATTGCTCATGGATTAGTCCTGATCTTGAGCTCAGGAATTATTCCTGTCATGCTTGGGAAGTCATGAGTTTCCAGGGATTGTACATAAGACAAATGCCCTACCTACTCTACTATTGCTTCATTTCCAACTGTGGGTTTGGGGACACAATTTTTGAAAGTATTTTTTAGTATTTTGTTTGGCCTAGAATAAATTAAATATATTAAAATAAATTGTTTCTGTAAGTACTTATATAATACGATTTTGCTTTGCTTCTAAGATTAGATGACATTACGAACATTATGGTTGGTATTGCTCTGGATGTTCTCTCTTGAACATATATCTCACTCTCTCTCACTGATATTTTTTCTACATAAGTTTATTTAAATAATTTTTACTTCATGTAAATGATTAAAAACAAGTAGTTTAAAAAATAACCAATTGTTACAATATGTCTGACCTAATGGAAAGATTGAAGTCCAACCAGGAAGTTCTATGTTTTCATAAATGTGTAATAAAATTTTTAATTGAAGAGGAAAAATGCTGAATATGGCTTAGATCCAAGAACATCTGTGTTCCTGGTATCCCAAAAGTGTAGAAGGAGCAGATGCAACTGAATATATAGCAGACGCCTTGGCACATTTCCCAATAATGTGGAAAAGAGCTCTGGCTGCATATGGAAGGTTTCTAAAACACTGAAAAGTGAAAAATATTGGGGAATTCCCATATAGTATTTATTATTTGTTATTTTAAAGAGAGCTATAAAGTGGTCTGGAAAAATGAAGAAAAATTATTTACACCAGTGAAAAAAATTAGTCACTGCATAAAACCAATATCACAATATAATTGCATTTTAACATAGACATGATAGAGTGTTATTAGACAGGTTTGTACATAGAGATTATTTTCTTTTTAAAACTATTCTCTTTTTAAAGTCAGAATATTGTCTTTTATCTATTAAGTAATTATTCATAGTTTTCTTAGACAGAAATTAAAAAATTACATGGCAGATATCAGAAAATTAAAGTGTGGAATGTAGGAGGGATGAACCACATAATATGAAGATATTTTGCAAATGCCATTAAACCATACAAATTGTTGTAAATTTTTTAAAAGTTAATATTTGTGTAGGTCACAGTACTTTAACATATTCATATATGTTTAACATGTATAATCTTTTCTTGACTCCTTTTCAACTGTGTTTGTGTGGCACATCTCTGATCAGCTGCATGTAAGAAAGGCACATTAATTCCTGTATTATCTTTCTGGCACCTGATTTTTATCCTTCAAATTTTGACATGTATATTACTTTAATTTACTTGAATATATAGAGCCTTTTTATGTATCTGGAGCAAATTCACTTGATCATGTTTTATAATTTTTAAGTTCATTGATTACTTTTATTTGCTTAAATTTCTATTGAGTAATTTGTTCAGTTTCACCAGATATTTTTTCCCATTATGTTCTGCTTTATTTTTTTTAATCAGGAAATGTTGACTTCAAAAAATGTGTTTAAAATTTTGTGTCTCATCATAGGAAATATTCCTTAAAAATGTTCCAGGTACATTTAAAAAATATCTATTTGGCCTTTTTTGAAAGGGTATCCTAAAAATGAATATTAGACTCTCTTCTGGCTTTACTTACCATTTGAGATTGTTGTTTCTTTTTATTTAGTTTGATTTTTGGATTATATCTAGTGGTGATTACTTCTGACTCTGCACGTTATGGATTGGAGTAGCATTAATTTGCCTGTTCTGAGATTTTACTAATAATTATATCAGATCCTATTGTATTAAAGTCCATAATTGTTTATATTTAAAGTATTTATCCCATATTTATATCTGAAATATAACTATGTTTGCTAATGCAATATAATTTGGATTTTTTGTGACTTCAATGTTTATTACGTTATTGCTAGATCTCCAAAGTTTCAAACTATTAAGCAAACTATTAAAATACTATGTATCTTAACTATAATTTTACTTAAAATATTGATGCACTGATTTTATATTTTTGCATGTACTATACTTTCAAAATATATAATCACAAAGTGATTGTTTTAAAATTAATGAACGTGTTTCTGGCAGAAATATGTAGTTCTTATTTTCTAATTCAAATAGCAATTTTAAGATTATGAAAATAACATTGAATTGGGACTGGAGAAATAGCACAGCTACAAAGCATTTGCCTAGCATGCAGCTGACCTGGGACAGATTCGAGTTTGATCCCTAGCATCCTATATGGTCCCCTGAGCCTGCAAGGAGAGATTTCTGAGTGCAAAGCCAGGAGGTAATGCCTGAGCGCTGCTGGGGGTAGCCCCCCCAAAACGAAATAAATAAATAAATAAATAAATAAATAAATAAATAATAGAATAACAGTGAAAATAGTTAGCAACAAGAAATAAAAAAGTTTTATTAGAAAGATGTTAAGGGGCAAGAGAGGTGGTGCAAGCAGTAAGGCATCTGCCTTGCTGGTGCAAGCCTAGGATGGACTGCGGTTTGCTTTCTGAGGGCATAGCCAGGAGTAACCCCTGTGTGTCACTGGGTATGGCTCAAACACAAAAACAAATAAAGAAAAGATGTTAAGTTGTAATTGCTCTAGATGACACCATGTTGAATGCATTGAATAAGCATTAAAGGTATTAAAATTTATTAGAAAAACTATGTAAAATCGTTTAAAAATCAGTATAGAAAAATCTATTGTAGTTCTTTATAAAACAGAAATTAAAAGAAATTTTATCTAAAATAATTAGAATATATTTAGCAAAAAAGGTGAAAAACCTTTACATCCAAAGCTCATAGAAACTCTGAAGACAGAGAACAAGTTTTTAATGGATAAGTTTCCCATTTACATGATTTGCAGAAAAATGATCTACTAAAATGTTTATTGTAATACAACAAGATACAGATTAGTACATCCTCAGTCAACTGTCAATAACATTTTTTTAAATAATTTTAAATGTGACCACAGTTAGTTACTAATATTTCACAGTAATATTTAAGGTACATAGTGAATTGAATTAGGGGCACTCTCACCACCAGTGTTGTCTTTCCTCCACCCCTGTTCCCAGCATGCATCCCATATCTCTGTGCTTTGCCCCCCTGGACTGATAGTATAACTGGTTCCCTTTTTGTATAGCTTGTTGTAGATTGAGTATTAATTCTGTTGTTATTGACCTTGGGTTTGATGTTTAAGTCTGATCTTATTTTTTTAATTTCTATTCAATGTTCATACAACTGTTTAGTCTTGGTACCACCTATTTCCCCCCTCAATTTATGAGGCAGAACAAGATGATTCAAGTTATGTGGTTCTGTTTGAAAAAAAAAAAAGAAAGAAAACAAGAAAATAAATGGGAAGAGTCCATCTAGACGCAGTGGTCCTCAAACTATGGCCCGCGGGCTACATATTGTATTTGTATCTGTTTTGTTTCTTCATTGCAAAATAAGATATATGCAGTGTGCATAAGAATTCGTTCATAAGTTTTGTTTTTACTATAGTCAGACCCTCCAGTGGTCTGAGGGACAGTGAACTGGCCCCCTGTTTAAAAAGTTTGAGGACCCCTGGTAGAGCTTAAAATATCAATTTAAAAGAAGAAGGGGAAAAAGGAGAAAAAATAAAAAGAAAAAAAAACACAAAACAAACAAAAAACTAAACAAAAAAGCAGCAACTACAAAAAATGCAGCACAGCAACAAAGACAACAACCAAACAATAACCACAAGAATGAAAAGAAAGGAAAGCAGGAATGATGTGGCAAGGTTTTTTTGAAATGTTAATAACATTTTTAAAGAAAATAAAATACCAAATATTAAGATTTAATGGAATAATAAAATATGTCAATTTGCCAATTCTGAGAAGAAAAATAATGGAAATACTTATTACCTTACATAAAATTATATTACAGAGAAAAACATTAAAAGTGTATTTTAGTAACACAAAATATATAGAGAAGGGTCAGGGACATAGTACAAGTGCTAAAGCACTTAGCTAACATGTGACTTACCTACGTTAATCCCTTATATTGCATAGAGATCTGGGCACTATCCAAGTTATCTAAGAAACTTTTAGCCACTGCTAGGTGTGGGTCCACTATCCCCAATGCAAGAAATCAATTGGATATTAATGAAGCCCCATAAATACACTTGTATTTGATAATACTTAATTTATTTTGAGTAAAGATAAAACTATAGAACAAAAGAGAGTCTCTACAACAAATAGGATTGGAATAAATGAACAGCCATATATGAAAAAATTAAGGTGAATACTCTAAGTCCATATATAAACATAAATTAAAAATAGTTGAAGACCTTAAATTACAAATCAAAACCATATAGTATACAGGTAAAGAATTATTAGTATTGGCAGTATTTTGGAATTTAACAATAGCAAGAAAAATAAAACTAAAACTAAAAAATGAGAAGATAGTAATATAAAATAGATTTTGGAGAGCCAAAGAAAATATTAACAAAATTAAAGACAGTCTATAATAAGTTTGCCTAATTATGCACCAAATAAAATACACATTGTTAATATTTAAGGGCTGTTAATAAAGCCTATGAGGATGCAGTAAGGTGGAGATAAAATCTTTTGGTTAACTGTGAGCTCACTACCAACAAACAGGCAATGCCAATGGATGAGATACAGCAAGATAGAGACCAGCACAAAGAGATGCATTTGACTGCTGCTCAAAGGCTGTGCATTTCTTCTAATAAATGAACACCAGCACAACACTTAAAACACACCACACTGCTAAGGTGATAATAGGGAAATAATTCAGAACTTCACAATGCTTAGAGTATGAAGTTGGTAACTCTGAAGACTTAAGAAGTTCCAGTCACCTATATAGCCTCCCAAATAAGGATGCTAGAAACAAAGATGTGTAGGATGTTCAAAGAACTCAAAAAAGAAAGCATGGAACAATAAAAAAAGAACCACAACTAAAACTTGAGAAAATGTGAAAGTAGAAATGAGAAAATTTCAAACTGAAATAAGTGATTAAAAAATTAGTAGGTGAAAAGAAAAACTCACTAGGAAGCCTAACCAGTAGATTAATAACAGCTGAAGAGATATTCAGTGAGCTACAAAGAAAAGAATCAGTGAGCTTGAAGATGAGTTTTATAATACTTTTGTGCAGAAGAGAGGCAAAAAGGGCCTTAAAATTGATGACCAGAGAAGGAAAAAAATCCTCAAAGAGAGTGCATGCAATTGCATCCTGGATGCCTTAAGAGTACAAGCTATCTACCCTAGGAACACAAAAATATAATACAAAAATCCCTTCCTTAACACTTATATTCATTGCAGCACTGTTTATCATAGCAAGACTCTGGAAATAACCAAGATGCCCTTCAACAGATGAATGGCTAAAGAAACTGTGGAACATATAAACAATGGAATATTATGCAGCTGTCAGGAGATATGAAGTCATGAAATTTTCCTATATATGGATGTACATGGAATCTATTATGCTGAGTAAAATAAGTCAGAGAGAAAGAAAAATATGCAGAATGGTCTCACTCATCTATGGGTTTTAAGAAAAATGAAAGACATTCTTGCAATGATTTTCAGAGACAAAAGAGAGGAGGGCTGGAAATTACAACCCACTTTATGAACCTCACCACTAAGAGTGATGAGTTTAGTTAGAGAAATAACTACATTGAGAAGTATGCTAACAATGAGAATGTATGAGGAAAATAGAAAGCCTGTCTACAGTACAGGCAGGGGTGGGGTGGGACGAAGGGAGATTTGGGACACTGGTAATGGGAAATCTGCACTGGTGATGGGGGGTGTTCTTTACATAACAGAAACCCAACCACAATCATGTTTGTAATCAAGATGTATAAATAACATATTATTTAAAAAAGTAAAAGCTAAAAGAAAACGAAAGAAAAGCACCCCAAGGCACATTAAAGTCCCAATGAAGAAAACCACAGATAGGGATCAAATATTAAATAAGTAAGAACGAAAGGGATATCACATACAAAGAGCATCCTTAAAATTTACCAAATATTTATCACAAGCAACCCACCAGGCCAGAAGGCAGTGGAAGAATATAGTAACAAATTTCAACAAAAAGAATGTTTAACCAAGAATATATCATTCAGCCAGATTTTCACTCAGGTTTGAAGGAAGGACACACTGCTTCACAGATAAACAACAGCTCAGAAAATATACAGACTCAAAATGAACCTGAAAAAGAAGAGCTGATGTGTGTACTTTAAGGTCAGACAGACCCAACCAACACACAAAACTCCTACAAAAATATGACACTTAATCCCATGACAATAATGTATTCCAATGGCAATGTCCTAAATGCACCAAGAGACAGTGTTGCAAAATGGATCATAATTTTGAAACCTACATTTTGATGACTGCAAGAGACACAGCTAATAATCAGAAAAAAACATAAAATCAAAGCCAAAGTTTGGAGAATATTTATTCAAGCAAACAATTCCTATAAAAAGGCTGGAGTCGTACAAAACAGACTTTAAGCTTAAAATGGTTATAAGAGGCAGAAATGATTATTTTTTAATGAGACAAGAGATATTTGCAACAGGAAGAAATAACACTCCTAAATATATATGCACCTAATGACGGGCAAGGAAAATATTTAAAACAATTGCTGATAATTTGAAAAAAGACATAAATAATAACGCAATAATAGTGGGAGACTTCCACCCTACCCGTCACCCAATGATAGGCCAATTATGCTAAAAGTCTACAAGAATGTACTGACTTTAAAGAAAGAAATGGGAAAAAAGGAAGAAATGGGGCTTGGTATATATGTTGTATACATATAGCTAATTATATAGGTATTTTATACATATGTACAGATACATATACATATATTGTATATAAACATATATAGGGTTCTCCATCCCCAAAACATAAATATACATTCTTATCCAATGTACTTAGGACATTTTCAAAGACAAACCACATGCTGAGCTACAAAACTTTACTCCATAAATTTAAGATAATATAAATTGAATCAATTACTTTCTCAGTTCATCATGCACTGAAATTAGAATTGAGTAACAAAGAGAAAAAACTTTGACACCTGTAAATTAAGAGCTCACTACTGAACAGCTAGTGAGTTAGAGACAAAAATCAAAGAAGAAATAAAAAGATTCTTGAAAACAAATGAGAATGGGATATGAATTATCAGAATTTGTTGGACACAGCAAAAGTAGTATGAAGAGAAAAATTTGTAACTTTGCAAGCAGTCATCAGGAAGTAAGAGATAACATAAATGGCTAAATGGCACAGGTTAAAATATTGAAAATGATCAACAAAATTAACCAAAAAATAGGCAGGTGGAAGGAAATAATATAAAGCTAACAGAAGAAATTAATGACTGGTAACCCAAAGATCAATTTAAACATGAGATGGTTCTTTGAAAAAAATAAACAAGATCAATAAACCTCTAGCAAGACTCATAAAGATATAAACTTAATAAACCAATTTAAAAATGAAAATAGCAAGGGAATTAGTGATATTATAGAATTCAATGGGAAATCATAGATTACTTTGAAAAACTTTATGCCACAAAACAAGATAATTTGGAAGAAAATGACATATTTTTGTACTGCTATAACCTCCCAAGTTTAAAGCAAGAAGATCTGAACAAATGAATATGAGAATTTGAAATGGCAATCAAAAGCTTCCCAATCATAGAAGCCTAGGTTTAGATGGATTCACTAGTGAATTCCTTCAAACCTTTAAAGGAGATCTACTGACAATCTTTTTGAGAATCTTCCAGTAAATTTAAGAAACAGAAACACTCGCAAATAGGTTCTATAAAGCTGGCATCACTCTGATACCAAAAACATAAAGAGATGCCAAAAAAGAGAAAAATAAATATCCTTGATGAACACAGATGCAAAGATACCCAATAAAATTCTAGCAAATAAGATCCAACAGCTCAAGAATGTCATAAACTATCACCAAATAGGATTCCTTACAGAGATGCAAGCTTTGTTGAAAATGCACAAGTCAATTAATATAATACACCATATGAATAAAAATAAAATTATATGATATTATGATGCATATCAATATATGCAGAGAAAGCTTTTTGACAAGATTCAACATCCATTCATCATAAAAGTCTTAAAAATGAGAATGTAATGAACTTTTCTCAATATAGTCAAACTCATTTAACAGAAGCCCATGGCAAATATCATACTCAGTGGGGAAAGCTAAAAAATCTAAGATCTGGCCCAAAACAAGTTTGCCTCCTCCTCCCCCTCCTCCTCCTCCTCCTCCTCCTCCTCCTCCTCCTCCTCCTCCTCCTCCTCCTCCTCCTCCTCCTCCTCTCTTCTTCTTCTTCTTCTTCTTCTTCTTCTTCTTCTTCTCCTCCTCCTCCTCTTTCTCCTCCTCTCCCTCCTCTTTCTCCTTCTCTTCTTTCTCCTCCTCTCCCTCCTCCTCCTCCTACTCCTCTTATTTCTCCTCCTCCTCCTCCTCCTCCTCCTCCTCCTCCTCCTCCTCCTCCTCCACTTTTCCTTCTTTTTATCCCGCACCCAGTGACACTCAGAAGTCACTCCTGGCTTGGGGGACCATATGGGACTCTGGGGATGGAACCAAGGTCTGTCTTGGATCGGCCACGTTCAAGGCAAACACCTTACCACTGTGCTATCACTCTAGCCCAAGTTTGCCCCTTCTTGCCACTTCAATTTAACACAGCACTGGAAGTACCGGCCATAGAAGTTATGCAAGAAAATTATATCAAATGCTTCTGGATAGAAAAGGAAAAAGTAAAGCTCTCACTTTTTGCAGCTGCCATGATACTTTATTTAGAAACTGCTAAATAGTCTACTATATAGAATTTCTAAAATATTTATATTCTAAATAGAAATATGCTTCTAAAACATTCTACAGCTTAAAAAGAAATCAAAATGCTCAGTAAAAATAAGGCAAGGGAATTGAATAGACACCTCCAATGAGGACATTGTTAATAAATATATGAAAAAATGCTCAGTATTACTGATAATCAAGGAGATGGCAAAGATATTCTCATATCTGTGAGAATGGCTTACTTCAAAAGCAGCATCAGTAATTATGCTGGAAATTATATGAATAAAAACAGATTATTTTGAGAAAGACTAAGAATATATTTATAAGCTAAAAATCGATTTACCATTAATGTTTTAATCTCGTTCTTGATTTCTATTCAATGAAAATGAACAAAATTATAACATAAAATTTTTTATCTACCTAACTGATTAGTGCAATATAATTTATCATAACTAAATATAAAAATTAATAAGCATGTTAATATATTACATGTCAACACATGGTTGAATAAAGAAGACAGAATATTGGTTATACAATGGATTACTATTCAATCATAAAAAAGTTAAAATGTTTGCTCTTTTCAGTACAATTGAAGTTTGAGGTAATTATGCAAGTCAAATTAGAAAAAAATAATGTATAATTTTAACCTCTGTTTACAATGTACCAATAGAAAATGTACAAAGAGCAAGACAAAGTAAAATGACAGGCTAGTCTAACATTTATGATGAAGTAATATTTACTGAGGAAGAGTCTTGGATCAGAATAAAGTGAGGGACGTAGAAACAGAGATTAGCAGTAAAAAGTATACAAAGGGAATTAAAAATATAACTAACTTTGGAATGTTATTGAAAATTATTTTTATAGAAAAGGGAAAAATTTTTCCTGGGCACTAATTCACCTAAATCTATATTTTTAGAATCACAACTTCTGGGAAAGAAATTTAGCTGTGAGTTAAGCAAGTAAGTTTACATTACCTTTGAAGACTCAGCACTAAGAACATAGACTCTTCCAGTAACATTTGCATAATGAGTAATTGTATTATGTTCACGTGTGGTTTGAATTTTGATTTTGAACATCCAGAGTATAAGAACTGAGTGAAAGATCAGCTTACCATCCTCAAATTGCATTAACTTATTTGGTTATGTAGAAGGAAGCATTCATCACATTCAGCAAATAAATATGATGGCTACCTAAACAAGAACAATGGAGATAGCCTCCTCTTCTTAAGGTAAACTGCTGAGTTAAAAGCATTTCAAGCTTCAAATGCTTAAAGCAAGTCCAGTCCACGTTTTATCTCTCAGAAGCCAGTACAGGCATATTTGCATAATGGAGTTTCTATCTCAAGAAAGGGCATAAAATGATTATTTTTTTCTTTTAGTCTATTATATGAAACACAAGCTTCGGTTGGTACATAAAGTCTCAGAAATTGATTCAAAGGGTTACTTATGCTTTCAGGACATAATCCTCTGAAATAGTTCTAGCATCTGTTTTTGCTATTGTGACCGTTCTATTATTTGGTATTCTGTCAACCAGGAAAGATGTCAAGTCACGTTTCTTTGCTTAAAATTGCAGCATAATATCTATCCCCTAGTCAACTACATGTTCATATTTAATAGGAATAGAAGTGAAAACATAAAGGTGAATGACTGAATTGTTTCTTAAAAACCAATTCAGCATATTTGAAAAAGTATTTCAGTATGTCAAAAGTGAATTGACACAGTATTTTGCTCACAGCAAACTGAAAATTCATGAGAATATAAACTTTTATATATAATTTAGTAATTAACATTTCAAAAAGTAATTTGAATTATTTATATTTAATGTTTTTGAAAACATATATAAAATCAATTCTTTATCCAAAAAGTTTGGATATACATGTCTTGAGGATTAACTTTTTTTCATTCATCAAGAAGCATACCTGCAAAATATATTTCTACTGTCTATTGAGTTTCATTGTTGATAAATAAAACTTTGCTCACTTTCTTTGTAAGGGTGAAAATGATTTTGAAAAGAATCTCTTTAAAATAATTTTAGGCTTTTTAATGATGCCAAAGCTTGTCATTAGTGCTCATTATCTGCTTATTCACAATCTCCTTATAGATTGTGTTTAGGGTAAATGATTTTACTGTATCCCAAATGCAATTTTGACATTTAATTATAGTAGCTAACTGTACATTTCTAAGCATAACACATACTATTCTTGTCATGGATTAACCAAGAACTGCTTTGAAATATGTAGATTGAGTACTCTTAGTAATTAGTACATTTTTCAACTTAGAAACTAATATTTGACAGTTGTATTCAACTATAACTGAGAAGTGTTGAACTTTCAAGCATAATAAATTTGAAGCATAGTATCTTACATATATAATAAAACATTTATATTCAAAAGGACAAAATTAATGGCAAATTCAGTAAAATGATGGTGAAGCAACAGAAAAAATCATTTATATAATTTGTTATCATTTTGGAGAATATTTAATTTATTATTATGGGAGATGTTGGTGATATTCATGGATTATTTCTAGTTCTGTTTGATGAGTCTCTCCTGGTGATGTTTGGAGGTGCCAGGGATCAAATCCAGGTCAGACAAGCAAGGAAAGCACATTATCTTTTGAACTATCTCTCAGACCTCAAGAAGAACGCTTTTAAAAATGACAGTTTCTGGGACAAGAAAATAGCAATTGATATTTATTTACTCTTTTTACTTTTTTTTTTTTTTGGTTTTTGGGCCACACCCGGTGACGCTCAGGGGTTACTCCTGGCTATGCGCTCAGAAGTCACTCCTGGCTTGGGGGACCATATGGGACGCCAGGGGATCAAACCGTAATCTGTCCAAGGCTAGCGCAGGTAAGGCAGGTACCTTACCTCTAGCGCCACCGCCCGGCCCCCTCTTTTTACTTTTTTTAATGTAGGTATAGCAGCTGGTAACTGTTGGGTGAGGAAACATGGGGAGGAGGTGGTTGGGATCACTAGTACCCGAAGTACAACATGGATGTTAGCTGCTTGTTACTGAGGAAATAGAGAATCAGAAAATCTATAAGAGAGGAACAAGGTAAACATAAAATAGAGCTTTAATGGAAATCATGATAAACAGCCAAAGAAAATAGATATCTACTGAATCACAAAGAATCTATTATGTAGATTTGTACACAGAGTAGATACCTAACAATTATGGGCCCATTTTACACAAATTTCAGCTTTTTGAATTAGATTATACTGTTCCCAACTTGCAGAAAATAGAGACATAATTCAGAAATATGAAGGTACTAATATGAAGGTACTAATTTATACATAAACAAATGGAATAATAAGGGTAATTTTATGCAAGTGAGCTGTCTAAACAAATAATTAAAGAGAAAGTTGTATTTATAGGACCTATTCATGGGAAGGTAGTGTGAGTTGGAGGAAGAAAATTGGGAGCTATAGTGGTCAGAGTGATAGCACAGGAGTAGAGCATTTGTCTTGCACGCAGCTGATTTAGAAGGAATATTGGTTCAACTTCAGGCATCCCATATGGCCCCCCGAGCCTGCCAGGGGTGATTTCTGAGAGCAGAGAGCCATCGGGTGTGTCCCAAAAATCACCCCCTCACCCCCCCAAAAAAAAGAAAATTGGAAAATTGGGAGCTATAGCTTTAAAGATTAAAATCATGCCAAGTGTCCTGGATAAGATCACATAGGGTGGATAGGGATGGGGTGTGGTAGAAGCTGGAGGTGGGGGTGGGCAGAGTGAGTGGAAGGAAAGAGAAACAAAGAGAAATAGAGACACAGAGAGAACTATAATTGCTGTTTGCTCAGCTGGTTGCACTTATGATTGTCTTTTCTGCATAGTCTGTAGTTGTGGCTTCTCTGCATAACTATGTGCACAATTTTAGTTTCTCTTGTCCTTGCCCATGTTTGAGTGCTATACCTCCCCATCTCTCTCACCCCCAGACAAATGCCATCTAATGGGCAGTTACAAGAGGTGAGGTTTCTGGTAAATTTACTTCCCCCTTAAATAAACAATACCAGCTTATGACTGAACAGGGGTCTTAGAGTCTCTGTTTCCTTCTAGTAAGTAGGGTCTACAGCTTGAGATTTAGTGACCAAATTTTTTTCTTTACTGTAACTTCAGTAGTGAATAACTGCAACTCTTAAAATTTTAAAAAGACTGAAGTATAGGTGGAAGAAATAAAATAAAATAGAACAGTGCTCACATTGATTGTCAACTTGGTCCTAAAATATTATTATTTTATAAAATAATTGATTTCTAGATTATTAAGGATAAGTATATTCTTAATAATATATATTAATTTTATGTTGATTATATAATTATAATATATTATATATTATATTATTATAATTATATATTATTAAGAGTAGGTATATTAAATATAAATTTTATAATATAGCAATTCTGGCTTCCAAACCACATATCTTACATTTCAGTGTTATTAATTATAAAATAATAACAATTTACTATTACTCTGAAGGTAAGTGTCACTGTAGGGTCATTTAAGGTATAAGGTGATTTGACTGCATTCTTGTAAAGTTTTTCAGAACTATGACTTTTTTATAGTAGTATTTTAACTTCTGGCATTAAGGATTATAACAGGATCTGTGAAAAAATATTGTTGAGACTCTTTAGGGAAATTCTGTAGGTATTAAATGCTCAGTCCAACCAGAATATAATACAATATTTTAAGTTATTTATAAAGTTTAAAAAATTGTTGCTTTTGAGTAACTCCTTGATGTGGTTTGCTCCTGACTCTGTACACAATATTAACTTTGGGTGGGCAGGGAGACCACCTAGACTCAGTGTTGGGAATTGAACTCTGGTCAGCCATGTGTAGGATTAGTGCCTTATTTATTATACAGTTTCTCCAGATTCAATGTGGTTTTTTTAAAATAATTTCCATTATACATACAAATTATCTATTTTCTTACCTCACAGCCTAATCTTACCCATTAAAATATTTTTCCTACTGCCATTCTTGTTAAGAACCCCTCTCACTTTCATTACTATTTTATGTTATACCAGTATTATGTAGATAGTACATAATACATAGTACATAGTACATACTAGTACATAGTACATAGTAGATCTTCCTGCTTGCTTTGAATTCTGATCTCCATTTTGAACTTTAGTGTTTGCTCTATGTGATTTTTATTCTCCAATGTTTGAAAGATTTTTAATTGTCTACAAAGACAAAACTTCTTATACCAAGACAATGAAGATTCTGAGCTATCTTTGTAATCTCATTTATGATCTTTTCATTATTAGATATACTATATTCTAATATATTATACATTATATAACATACTATATATATATATATATATATATATATATATATATACCTACTCATCTCAACTGTGTTATGAGCTCAATAATAGCTTAATATAAACCTTTGCTAGTGGGTGTTTCCTTTATTCTCCATTCTCCCTTACTCCTATCAAAATCGTTTAATGTTAGCTTCTCTTCTTTTTCATTCTCCCCCTCTTTTTCTTTCTCCTCCTCTGTGAAGTCATTTATAATAATATTTGATTAAAATTTTAATGCATATAGTAGAAGAGCACTTTTTATCTTTGTTTCATTGTTTTCTGTTTGAGTCTCCTAACAATTGCCGATTGCTTAAACTTCAAGTAATAAGAATCAATATATTTATTGTATTTTAGCATTGGTTACTCTTACCTTTTGATTTACTACCAAAAACCCTATGGAGTTAGTTGCAACCATTGTTTATTATGCTATTTATAATATCAGTGTTCATAATACTCTGCAAACCTCTATATATCTAATCTCATTAAAAAAAGAAAAAACAAAATGACATTTTAAGTTCTTGGTTATAGGCTCATACATTATATCTCTTAAGTTACTTTTTGGTTCTTTTATTTTTATTTCTTCCTCCTATATTTTGCTGAAAGTTTCACTGCTAATCTTCTATCCTTCCATCATCATTATTATTTTTTTTTTGCCACATTTGGTGATGCTGAGATTATGGCTATGAGCTCAGAAATATCTCCTGGCTTGGGGGGGCAAAATAGGACGCTGGGGATCGAACCAAGATCCGTCCTGGGTCAGTCACATGCAAGGCAAGCGCCATACCACTGCACTATCATTCCGGCCCCCTTCCATCAATTTTTAACACAGACTAGTAGGGTTCATTTGAAAAAATACACTAGGCTTTTGATTCAAATTATAGAAAAATGTAGCATGTTCTAATGAGAATGGTACTAATGTCTTTAAATCTATATAATAGGGAAAGGAAAGAGATTTTTTAAAAAATAAAAATGAACATAAAACAATGAACTGAGAATACATTTGAGAAAATGCCAAGAATAATTAAAAAAGTTCCTGATAATTATTTACCTTTCTACACATTTTGTAAAAATTTCTTACTCTATTGATAATGGAGGTAAGAAGATATAGTAGGATAGGGCATTTGACTTGCACTCCAGATGGTAGCCCAAACTCTGCCAGTAGTGACCCTTAAGTGCAGTGCAGAGCCAGGACTATGACCTGAATAATGCCAGGTGTGACCCCCAAAGAAAACAAAACAATGTTACTGGTTATCAATTCAAAACAGAAAATTTATATTTATAAATTGAGAAAGAATTCCAAGAATTCCAAGTATGCAGATACGTTTCTTGAGTTTTTTGTTTGTTTGTTTGTTTGTTTGCACTTACAAAAACTGCAGTACAGGGGCCAGAGAGGTGGCGGTAGAGGTAAGGTGTCTGCCTTGCAAGCGCTAGCCAAGGAAGGACAGTGGTTCGATCTCCCGGCGTCCCATATGGTCCCCCCAAGCCAGCAGTGATTTCTGAGCGCTTAGCCAGGGGTAACCCCTGAGCATCAAATGGGTGTGGCCCCAAAAAACAAACAAACAAAAACAAACAAAAAACAAAACGAAAACTGCACTACAATGTTCACATTTAAAACTTTCACTGCTGATGGGAAAGGATCCAAAGAATGATTATTTATAGAAAAGAATTTTGAGCCTGAAGTTCTACTGATGCATTATACATTTTCTTTAATTTTTTCCCTTAATGCATAGAGTTAGAAAAGCTGAAGAATTTTGTGTTTTATACCATTTCCACATTTCTTTCAGAATATGTTCTCTGTTAAATATCCTACATATCACTTATTCTATTTGCACTCTGCAGTTGTTTCCTTTCAAACTCTAAAGAATGGTTTTGGACTCCGATGCTTATATTTTTGAAAAGTGTCTCCCATGCCAGGATGGTCTAGATATCAGAGAGTGAATATTCAAATTTTTGTGTACAGAACTCTCTATTTTAGATCATTCTATGGCTATGGTACATAAGTAGTTTGTGACAGCATGCAAAATAAGCATGGCTGCCTCTCATTCACACTTTAAAAAAGAAACACAAAAAAGTAGTGGTAGAGTATAATTGGCTCGTGGACAGTAGTTATCCCATACTTATTATTAAAAATTCTTTTTACAGGGTTTTAGAAGACATATCAGGATATGTATATTTGCATGCAATATTTGAGTTAAGTGAAACTCTCACAGCTGTTTCAAGACTCATGGCAGACAGATATCAGAGGAACCTTATTTTATTTTCCCTCTGCAATAGTTTTGCATAAAAACCAGAAACTTAATTGCACATGGAATAATGTAATTCATGGATTTGGTCTACTAACTGTCAGCACTGAGCTATTACTATGATAGTCTTCTGTTTTGATGAAATGTCAATGGTGGAGTATGGCATGACAAAATGCCCCAACAACAGTGGTGAGAAAATGTCAAAGACAAGATGTGGTGTGGAGAAACGTGCCTACAATGAAATGTTGCCTAACAAGATGTCCTTGTGATGATATGGTCAACAAAATGTCACCATGACAAATGAACACACATACACATATAAATACATCAGCACACCAAGAAATGACATGGTAACTTGGCTGCCTAATTAGTTTCAATCAAATTTCTATTGATTGAAAGTCTTTTACTTTTGAAATCAGAGGCTATCAGTGCATTAAAATGGCAAAACATTTTCTCCTCCCCCCTTTTCTTTTTCTGGGACACTGCAGGTGGTTCCTTTCATCTCTGTGCAGCAGACTGCAAAACGTTGCTAAGCAGGTAATCCTGGCATCTTTGAGTCAAGAGAGCTAGTTCAGTCACTGCTTTGCATTCCCACCTCTCCCACCTCCTTCCCAGTTGGAACAGTGAGTTCTCTGTGAAATCTCTGCAAATGATGACAAGAAGGAGAGTTCTCAGGGAAAGAGACTGAACTTTAATGTGAGCAAAACTGTTCCAAATGTAAAACACATTAAAAATCTAAATGTGTGCCCCTGAAACCACATCAATAGAACCTTTAATGATCTTCAGAACCAGCTTTTCTCTTCCAGTCAGTAGGAAGATTATTTCAAATCTGTTTGTGCCTGCAGCAATTTTGATTGTGACAGTCTTCTCATTCATGGGCTAAACATGGCGTCCCACTGGAAGTGCCATCCAGGTTCACAGCAATACAGTAAGATATGAAAGCATAAACAAAGTTGGAACTGTATTTCTCCTCTGGGATAACAAGTGCAACTAGATTTTTAGATTACCTATTAGGACATAAAAAAATAAAAAGCAAAGAAAATAAGACCTACTTTATGTCAGTTGCTGGTTCATGGGGATGAACTTTTCCAAGTCATCATGAAAACTTGAACTAACTCCTATAGACAGTATGTTGCACTATGCTCCTAAAGAATTGTCAAAAAATTTCATAAGGATGGATATTAACATCTATTATGCTAAATTTCTTTCTGTCTTTTTTTTACGAGTGAGTTTACCACAAATAATAAAAAAATAATACTTTCACAAGCTTGTTTATTTTTTCTGTTGCTTTGAGTCTCTAAAAAAACATAAGAAATCTACCATACTTATTGTTTAGCCTTCCTAACATGTATATTAAGATTTAAGATTCTTGTAACCCTATTTCTCATAGGAACGAGCTGACTGGATAAAATAGTGCTAGTTTTCTGTAAAGATAGATATACTCCACCCTCATTATAGAACTATTTTCAAAAGCCAAGTATATTGAAAGTTATGTCAGCCCTCATGATTAAATCATGAGGCACATGAGTTTTTCGTTTAAATTTGATGTTCTCATGATCTCAATATTTTTCATGCAAATCTTGTTATTTCTGCATCCTTTCACACTCCAGCTTAAATTGCTTGTCAATCGCCGTGCTTTTCTTGAGTGCAGCACTTCTGAGCTTCTCCAATACGATTTATACGTCTATTTATAACTATTCCTTTAGTATATTTTCCCTTAAAGAAGAAAGACATTGGTACAGCATTCCAAAGCACATTTAGTGAAGACTTTTAAATTGGGAGCAGTGAATTTGGAGGCCAAAGGAGACAAGGTAAAAAAGAAAATTATAAAGGGACTGGTTGTTGAAGAGATATAGTTAGGAAGAACTGTTATAAGTTAAGAAGAAAGAAATGTTTAAATTATTTTATTATTTATAACACCTCTTACATTTTGGAACCAGAAATGAAAACACTAGAGGTTGGTTGGAGCAAGAACAAAGTCACAGTCTAGCAAACAATGTAGAAATGAAGATCTTTACACATTTAGGTTATAGTATAGAACATTTGAAAAGTGTTCATAAAATAACCCTTAAACTCACATTTTTAAATGAATTCCATAATTTTAGTCCCTAGATGCTCTCCTTTTTAGTTTTTGTTTTTAGCGATCAAATGTTCTCTCACTGACTCTGAGCTTCTCCAATAAGATTTATACATCTATTTATACATCTTTAGGAACTACTATATTTAACTTTCAAAATATTTCCTATTCTGATCATTTGATTTGATCATAGAAATCTAGGAGAAAAGGACCATAGGCAAATCTGTTTTTCAAGTTAATGTTCTATTTTTAATTTGACAAAACCTGAGCTATATATTTTGCTCATTATAGAGGAATGTTTAAGTCTCCTCTCACCCCCCTCCACCAGTGCTCTGCCTTGTTTTCTTGTTTGTTTTTTTTTTCCATACAGGGAAACAAATTATGCTATATGAAATCCAGCCACTGTCCAAACATAGAGCTAAAGTGTCACTGATTTAAGAAAGTATGCAACATTGCATGTCCTTATAGTTGAGGACATTTCTGATTGATTATATGTTATTTGCCATTCTCTTGGGAATATTGCTTAAGAAAAAAGTATTTGAATCATCTCATACTAGTTTAGAGAGTCACAATGTTTTCTAATGAATGCACTAAAAACCTTTATTTTTCAAAAGTGTTCTCAAATGTGTAACCTACTTATTGCTTTTTCCATGCATTTTTATATTCCAGAGGATTCTCTAGTGACAGAACATTTTCAATCATTACTTCTCTTTGGTAGAATCAATTACCTCCTGATAGATTCCCTTTCCAGGTTTAAAATTGCATTTAAAAACTCATCTCTTTTCTGAATTCTAATTGGGTGTACTTTGAACTCTAGAATTTTCTAGTGAATATTGTTTATAAATTTCTCTGTGATTTAAAGAGCATGCTATGTAACAGATAATGCTTTAACATATAATGTATCATTCATTTGGGAAATATATTTATTAAGCTATAATTTTATTTACTCTCAATTATCCCAAGTAAAAATTAAAAATAATATATTGCAGCATAATTTGTTCTGCCTACATGATTTATATAGAAACATATGCAACGTCATTAAACAGGATTGCCTGTTATTCTCTTCCTTTTATTTAGAGCATCATCTGTAGTGTTTCACTCATATTCCTTTTGCATAAGCAGTTCACAAACTTTTCAGTGTTCATTATTCAGATTTATTTAATCCTATTATATTCTAGATATGGGAAAATAAGAAATGATTATACTTTTAATAATAATTATACTATTATATATGTATATACTATATTATACTATATGATCATGTTTTTGTTGGCAATTTTCATATACAAAAATATTTTGTTATGTTATAGGCTTCAGTTATAATAGGTCTATGTTTATGCTTTTTAACAGAGAATATAGTGAGAGAATTAAAATTACATTTGATTTATAATATTAATTAGTAAACAGATTGGGCTAAACAGCTATTCATACTTTTAAAATATGGCATACTGGGGCTGGAGCAATAGTTCAACAAATAAAATGTTTACTTGTCACATGGTCAGTCGCAACCTATCTTTACATCTTGGAATCCCATATGACCTTCCATGCACCACTAATTGTAATTCCTACATACAGGGACTGGAGTAACCCTTAAGCACCATTGGGTATGCCCTCCCCACCAAAAAGAAAAAAAAAAGGGTGAGCTAAATATATGCACTTGCACTCTGTCTCTCAAGGTACACCCAAGGCAAAACTTTTTGATTTAAAATGCATGCAATTTTTTCTATAACATGAATTTGGGGGCTTCGTTTTGAGCCAAGATTTTCATTTATAAACAAATCTTACTGCTTCCCAAACTAAAATAATTTTTGGTTTTTAATCAAGGAACTACACCTGAAACTTACATGCTATTTTGCAATATACTTCAAATTAGGGAAAAATCTTCCCTCTTATTTATGTCAACAAAAAATGTATTTACTTCAAAACAGACATTTTACTAGGGATAAAGCAAATAATTTATGACTTAAAGTTTACTATATTTAAATATATTTTTGTGGTAGTTGGTATTTGCATTCATTAAAAATGTTTAGAAAAATAATGGATAGAAAAATCCTTTTCATTAAAATGAGATGTTTCTAAAAAAATAATAATAAATAGAGGAAAATAGGAGTGCTAACTATAGCTCTGCAACCTTTTTTAGTATAATATATAAGTTTCATAGTGTCATACATCAGAAATAATACAAAACTTTGTTCAGTACTCTAGCGTCCTGGAAGATTTAGCATTATTCCAATAGAAGCAAAATCTAAATGCAAGAGCCAAACAGTAAAAAACTTAATCCTTTATTATTTTTTAATTTAAAAAAATCTGAATAAAATTAAGATTTAAATGGTGACTTTAATTACAGGTCCCATTATCTGCTGTTCTCTCACCCAAAACATCTGTGAATTAATTGTATCAACTTCTTTCCCCACAAAGATATTTGAGCTCTAACTCTTGTTCTAACGTGTCTATAGAGAAGCTCCTTCCCATGTTTATTATTTATCACATTTTTCTAAAGTCCTCAATAGAGTTGAAATTTGGGTGTGATGATTCTACTTCAGACACAGACATAAGATCAGACAAAAAGAAAAATAATAAATATGAATGTCACGAATGTCATAATAAAGTCATGAAAGTTGCTTATAACATAAATAGACATGAAGTTTATTACACTGAGTGAAATGAGTCAGTGGAAGAGGGATAAACACAATAATCTGGGGCTGGAGAGATAACACAGCAATACAGTGTTTGCCTTACACGTGGCTGATCCAGTAGGACAGTAGTTCGAATTCTGGCATCCCATATGGTTCTCTGAGCCTGCCAGGTGAGATTTCTGAGTGCAGAGCTAGGAGTCCTCCTGAGCACCGCTGGGTGTGACTCAAAAAAACAAAAAAACAACCCTCCAAAAAATACAACAACAACCAAAAACAACAACAATAACAAAAACAACAAAACAGAATAATCTCTCACTTATCTGTGGTATATAAGGCGAATAAAAGACAGAGTGGGGATGTAATCCAGAGATACCGTATTTGCCGGCATATAAGACGTCTGGGCATATAAGACGATCCCCTAATTTTGCAGTTAAAACATAGTTTTAAGCCTATATTCGCTGTATCAGACAGAACGTTCCTGTGCTGCAACTGCATGTACCACAGTGAGCCAATCACAACAAGCAAAGGTTCAAAGGTTATACTGGAATAGACTTCCTCTCTGACTCTGGCCAATCTGAGCAGGCTTTTTACAGTGTAGATTTGGATCCAGAACATTGTCTAATTTGCATGCATAAAAAGCCTGCTTGGATTGGCTGAGTTAGAGAGGCGGTTTGAGCAGCCTTGCAGTGATTGGTGCTGGATCGAGTTGGAAAATTTGTTTTGTGGCAATAGACAGTTTTCGTTTAGCAGCATATCGAAACATTTTTCGGGATATACTCGGCGTATAAGGCGACCCACGATTTTCGGTTGACTTTCTTTTCTTTCAAAAGTCGTCTTATACACAGGAAAATACGGTAATAGAGACGCGGACTAATAGGACCAGTCCATGGTAGAAAGCTAGCCACGAAGAGCAGAGTGCAGTTAGAGAATGGTCTATTATGACAGTGATAGTTGGAACTAATCACTCGGGACAAGAACTTGGCCTGAAAGGGGATAAAGTAACATGCACGGTACTCTTTCATTAAAAGTAGTGCAAACTACAGTATCAAAAAAGAAAAAAGGTTGAGACTGAGAGAAGGATAAGAACAAGACAAAGAAGACGAAGAAGAAGAAGAAGAAGAAGAAGAAGAAGAAGAAGAAGAAGAAGAAGAAGAAGAAGAAGAAGAAGAAGAAGAAGAAGAAGAAGAAGAAGAAGAAGAAGAAGAGAAGAAGAAGAAGAGAAGAAGAAGAAGAAGGAAGAAGAAGAAGGAAGAAGAAGAAGAAGAGAAAAGAAAAGAAAGAAGGAAGAGAAGGAAGAAGAAGAAAGAGGAAGAGGATAAGAGAGACAAAGAGGAGGGAAAGAGTGAGAGAGTGGGCAAATGCAAGCCCCAGAAGCAGGTGGAGGAGTGTGGGTGAGAGGGAAGAGGGAATTAATAAAAAAGAAAAAAAAATAAAAAGAACTAATAAAGATGAATAATATTTTAATGTGATGATTTAAAAAATACTACATACTATTACAATTAAAATAATTGTATTTATGTGCCATGTACTTATAGTGGCATTCAAACTGCCCTCTGGAGACCAAAGTATTATGTCTAAACTCAGAAATCTTTTATTGATTTGGATTATTTCTGATTTTGCTGCCTTATTTCTATCTAAATAAAGAAATGTGAGTAGAACCATCTTAATTAAAGAGAGAAAGTGATGCAACAAACTCACATGACTTTATTAAAAAATTATATACCTAATTATATACCTAATTATATATATATAAAATTATATATATATATATATATAAAATTATATACCTAATTATATACCTATACCTTGTCTGGAAAGACAATTTAGGACAAATCCAAGAAGTCAAGAGAGTCCCTAATAAAATAGACCCTAATAAACCCACACCAAGACACATAATAATCCAAATGGCGAAAAACAAAGAGAAAGAGGAACTCCTGAAAGCAATAAGGGAGAAAAAAAACCTCAAGTACAAAGGAAAGGACATAAGAATCAAACCAGATCTCCCATTTGAAATAATTCAAGCAAGAAGACAGTGGAATGACGTATTTAAACGACTGAGTGAAAGAAATTTCCAACCCAGGGTCCAATACCCAGCAAAACTATCATTCATATGGGAGGGCAGACTAAAAACATTCACAAATATGAACGAACTTGAACTATTTGTGCAAACTAAGCCGATCCTAAGCGACTTACTCAGAGACGAATTACACAATCCAAACCCCCGATTGTAACAACAACCACGCCACACAATACAACTGCACAACAGTCCTCTCTATCAATAATTTCCCTAAATGTAAACGGACTAAACTCTCCAATTAAAAGACACATAGTAGAGAACTGGGTTAGGAAAAATAAACCGGACTTCTGCTGTCTGCAAGAAACACACCTACAGTTACAGGATAAGCACAGGCTTAGAATTAAAGGATGGAAAGTAATTATTCAGGCCAATGGAAAACAAAAAAGAGCAGGGACAGCCATTCTTATATCAGACCAAATTGTATTCAACCTCAAGAAAGTGATCAGAGACAAAGAGGGGCACTACTTACTGATCAGGGGAACATTAGATCAAGAAGTGCTAACCCTGGTCAATATCTATGCACCTAATGTAAAGTCACCAAAATATGTGAGGCAACTACTGACAAACCTGGAGAAACACATGAAGGGAATTGTGATAATAGTAGGGGACCTCAATACTCCACTATCACCACTGGACAGATCCTCCAAACAGAAAAATAGTAAAGAAATAAGAGCTCTAAATGAAAAATTAGAAGAATTAGGGCTAATAGACTTATATAGAGCCCTCCATCCCCAGAAAGTAGAATACACATTCTTCTCAAACCCACATGGAACCTTCTCCAGAATAGATCATGTCTTAGGATACAAAGCCAACCTATATAAGACCACAAAGGTAAGGATCATTAGAAGTACCCTTTCAGATCACTATGCAACAGAGCTTATAATTGATGTCAAGAAGAAGCAATGGAGGAAAACTAGTACCTGGAGATTGAACAACATACTGCTTAACAACAGCTGGATCAAAGAACAACTCAAGGAGGAAATAAAAAGATTCCTTGAGACGAATGACAATGAAGAGACAACATGTCAAAATTTATGGGATACAGCAAAAGCAGTACTTAGGGGGAAACTCATAGCATTACAGGCCTATGTTAAGAAACAGGAAAATAACAAAACCAACAGTTTAAAAGATCACCTTAAAGAATTGGAACAACAGCAACAGAGAAATCCAACCACAACCAGAAGGCAAGAAATCATAAAAACCAGAGCAGAAATAAACAACATAGAGACTAAGAAAACAATACAAAAAATCAATGAGACCAGGAGTTGGTTTTTCGAAAAAATAAATAAGATAGACAAACCATTGGCAAAACTTACCAAAAAAAAGAGGGAAAACACCCAAGTCACTAGGATCACCAATGAAAGGGGAGAGATTACAACAGAACCCCAAGAAATACAACATATCATGAGATCATATTATGAACAACTATATTCAACTAGGCTAGAGAACCCACCAGAAATCGACAGATTCTTGGACAAACACTCTCTTCCAAGACTGGAAAAGGAAGACCTAGAAACTCTAAACAGTCCAATCACTTCAGAGGAAATTGAAGACGTAATTAAAAGACTCCCTAAAAACAAATGCCCAGGCCCAGATGGATTTACAGGTGAATTCTATCAAACATTTCAAGAAGACTTATTACCACTGTTCCATAGGCTTTTCAAAACCATAGAAAAAACAGGAATCCTCCCCAACTCCTTTTATGAGGCTAATATCACACTCATTCCTAAAGAAGGCAAAGACACCACCAAAAAAGAAAACTACAGACCAATCTCACTAATGAACATTGATGCAAAGATACTCAACAAAATCTTAGCAAACCGAATCCAACACCTCATCAAAAAGATCATACATCATGATCAAGTGGGATTCATCCCAGGAATGCAAGGTTGGTTCAACATACGCAAATCAATCAACATTATACACCACATTAACAACATGAAGGACAAAAACCACATGATCATATCAATCAATGCAGAGAAGGCGTTTGACAAAATCCAACATCCGTTCATGTTAAAGACACTCAGCAAAATAGGGTTAGAAGGCACCTTCCTTAAGATAGTTACAGCTATTTATGAAAAGCCTACAGCCGGGCTCCCTGTGTGTGACACCAGGCGGGGAAAATCCGCGAAAGTACACCGGCCCAGTGGGGCTCAGCTGTGAAAGACTGTGAGTGTGACCTGTCTATGTCTGTCTACTGTCCTCTTGCGTGAAACTCTTGCGAGTGGGGCAAAAAGAGCCTCCAGAAACCTCGCTCGCCCAGACGCCATTTTCAGGGAGGGACTTCAGAGCATAAAAACCGGCTATCCTTTGCAAAAGCTGGCTCCCCGTGTGTGACACCAGGCGGGGAAAATCCGCGAAAGTACACCGGCCCAGTGGGGCTCAGCTGTGAAAGACTGTGAGTGTGACCTGTCTATGTCTGTCTACTGTCCTCTTGCGTGAAACTCTTGCGAGTGGGGCAAAAAGAGGCTCAGAGGAGCACGGCCGCTCCGCTTCGCTACGCGGCCGTGCACTCTTTCTAAGGAAAGAACTCCATTGCAACAAGAAGGAAAAATCACACTAAGAACGGCGCTATATCACAGAAGCAAACATTTCTCTCTGGACTGTCTTCTCTGTTACATGCTCGGGCCTAAGATTTGACCCAGTGTGAGGCTTCATCCACGGAGGACTCCCCTCCCTTAGAGGCAAGTCAGCCCATCCAGAAAGGGAGGAGCCAGAGGAGTGTGCTGCCTACATCATATAGACAATGAATACCACTACAACACGTAGAAAAACCCACAATACAAATGTGACAATGGGGAAACAGCGCAGGCCAGCATCAGACATAGAGAATGAAGATGACAATTCTGAGGACCAGATAATGACTGAACAACTAATCAACCTCTCAGATAAGGACTTTAGACTAGCAATATGGAAGGTGCTCAACAGACTCCAAGAAACCATGGATCGAGTTGAACAGAACACTAATAAGAACCAAGAAAATATGAAGGCAGAAATGACAAAACTCCAAACTGAAATAACATGTCAACTAACAGGCCTGAAAAACTCAGTAAACGAAGTGAATGACAAAATGGATAAGCTCTGGGACAGGGTATCAGAAGCTGAGAATAGACTTGGTGCTGTGGAAGATGAGATACATAACAATTCCATACAGCAGGAGAGATTGGACAAAAAACTTAAAGCAAATGAGCAGACAATGGAAAAATTAGTCAAAGAATGGGAACAGACGAAAATAGAAGTCTATGATAAGATCAACAGAAACAACTTAAGAATCATTGGAGTCCCAGAGACCCAGGAAGAAAATTTCCAGGAAGAATCAATGGTCAAGAACATCATTAAAGAGAAACTTCCAGAGCTAAAGAATATATGTGATCAAATCCTGCATGCCCGAAGAGTACCAACCAAAAGAGACCCCAGAAAAACCACCCCAAGACACATCCTAGTCACAATGACAAATCCCACAGATAGAGACAGAATTCTGAAAACAGCAAGATCAAAAGGGGAAATCATGTTCAAGCAAGCTTCCCTGAGATTTACAGCAGACCTGTCACCAGAAACGCTCAATGCCAGAAAGCAGTGGTGGGATATTGTGACAAGACTGAATGAAATGAATGCTTCACCCAGAATACTATACCCAGCAAAACTCACTTTCCGGTTTGATGGAAGAATACATGGTTTCACAGACAAAAAACAGCTCAGAAACTTCACAGACACAAAACCAGTCTTAAGAGAAAAACTGAAAGACCTAATCTAAGACAAGACTACCCAAAAGACACACCAAATTTTGAAATAAAGATGGCGTTAAATCCCAGGACAATTCTTTCTCTCAACGTCAATGGACTAAATGCACCAGTTAAGAGACACAGAGTGGCTAAATGGATCAAAAAACTCAATCCAACCTTCTGCTGCCTACAAGAAACGCACCTGAATAGTCAGAACAAACATAGACTCAAAATAAAAGGCTGGAGAAAAGTTATCCAAGCAAACAACACCCATAAAAAAGCTGGAGTGGCCATACTAATATCAGATAATGCAAACTTTATACTCAGGAAGGTTGTAAGGGACAAAGACGGACATTTTATATTAATCAAGGGGTACGTAGAGCAGGAAGAATTCACTCTCCTAAACATATATGCACCGAATGAGGGGCCAGCAAAATATTTAATACAACTGCTGACAAATCTGAAAAATAATATCAACAACAACACAATAATTGTGGGGGACCTAAACACGGCTTTGTCAACACTGGACAGGTCAACCAGACTGAAACCCAACAAGAATATACTAGACCTGAGGAGAGAAATGGAAGAAAGAGGCCTAGTGGATATATATAGGACACTCCATCCCCAGAAACCTGGATACACATTCTTCTCCAATGTACATGGGACATTCTCCAGGATAGACTACATGCTGGCACATAAAACATACCTCCATAAGATCAAGAGGATAGAAATTTTGCAGACTACCTTCGCTGACCACAAGGCTCTGAAATTATTTGTGAACTCCAAAGGGACTCAGAAGAAACACTTTAACACCTGGAAGTTAAACAGCCTCATGCTCAATAACCAGTGGGTCCGAGATGAAATCAAGGAGGAAATAAAAAGGTTCCTGGAAACAAATGGCAATAAAGACACAAACTCTCAGAACTTATGGGACACAGCAAAAGCAGTACTGAGAGGAAAATTTATAGCTTTGCAAGCACACATCAGGAAGGAAGAAGGAGCTTACCTGAGTAGCTTAATGACACAGCTAATAGAACTAGAAAATGCTCAACAAAAGGACCCAAGAACAGGAAGACAGAAGGAAATAACAAAGCTGAGAGCAGAAATCAACGAAGTGGAAACTCAAAAAACAATCCGAAAGATCAACGAAAGCAGAAGTTGGTTCTTTGAAAAAATAAACAAGATTGATAGACCACTGGCAAACCTAACAAAGAAAGAGAGAGAGAGAAACTTGATAACTCGTATCAGGAATGAAAAAGGAGAGATCACTACTGATATGACAGAGATTCAAAGGGTAATCAGAAACTACTTTGAAAAACTCTACGCCACTAAAAATGAGAACCTGGAAGAAATGGATAAATTCTTGGACTCTTATAATCTTCCACGGTTGAAGGAAGAGGATGTAGCATATCTAAACACCCCCATCACCATTGATGAAATTAAAACAGTAATCAAATGTCTGCCGAAAAACAAAAGCCCAGGTCCAGATGGATTCACTAATGAATTCTATCAAACTTTCCAAGAGGAACTACTGCCAATCTTGGCAAGACTCTTTCATGAAATTGAACAAACAGAAACACTTCCAAATAGCTTTTATGAAGCCAACATCACCTTGATACCTAAACCAGACAGAGACGCTACCAAAAAAGAAAATTACAGACCAATATCACTGATGAATGCAGATGCAAAGATCCTCAACAAAATCCTGGCAAATAGGATTCAATGCCTCATTAAGAAGATCATCCACTACGATCAAGTAGGTTTCATCCCAGGAATGCAAGGCTGGTTTAACATCCGTAAATCTATCAACATAATACACAACATCAATAACAAGAAAAATAAAAACCACATGATCATATCAATAGATGCAGAGAAAGCATTTGATAAGGTCCAACACCCATTCTTGATCAAAACTCTCAGCAAGATGGGAATGGAGGGAACCTTTCTCAATATAGTGAAGGCCATCTACCACAAGCCAGTGGCAAATATTATCCTCAATGGAGAAAAACTGAAAGCCTTCCCTCTAAATTCTGGCACAAGACAAGGCTGTCCTCTCTCACCACTCCTATTCAACATAGCACTGGAAGTACTTGCTATAGCGATTAGGCAAGAAAAGGATATCAAGGGAATCCAGATAGGAAAGGAAGAAGTCAAGCTCTCACTGTTTGCAGATGACATGATACTCTACTTAGAAAACCCTAAAGACTCTATCAAAAAGCTTCTAGAAACAATAGACTCATATAGCAAGGTGGCAGGCTACAAAATTAACACACAAAAATCAATGGCCTTTCTATACACCAACAGTAATAAAGAAGAAATGGACATTAAGAAAACAACCCCATTCACAATAGTACCACACAAACTCAAATATCTTGGAATCAACTTGACTAAATATGTGAAGGACCTATACAAAGAAAACTATAAAACTCTGCTCCAAGAAATAAGAGAGGACACACGGAAATGGAAACGCATACCCTGCTCATGGATTGGCAGGATTAACATCATCAAAATGTCAATACTCCCCAAGGCATTATACATATTTAATGCCATCCCTCTAAAGATACCCATGACATTCTTCAAAGAAGTGGATCAGACACTTTTGAAATTCATTTGGAACAATAAACACCCTCGAATAGCTAAAGCAATCATTGGGAAAAAGAATATGGGAGGAATTACTTTTCCCAACTTTAAACTGTACTACAAAGCAACAGTTATCAAAACAGCATGGTATTGGAATAAGGATAGGTCCTCAGATCAGTGGAATAGGCTTGAATACTCAGAAAATGTTCCCCAGAGATACAACCATCTAATTTTTGATAAAGGAGCAGGAAATCCTAAATGGAGCAGGGAAAGCCTCTTCAACAAGTGGTGTTGGCACAATTGGATAGCCACTTGCAAAAAATTAAACTTAGACCCCCAGCTAACATCATGTACAAAGGTAAAATCCAAATGGATTAAAGACCTCGATATCAGCCCCAAAACCATAAGATATATAGAACAGCACATAGGCAAAACACTACAGGACATTACAGGCATCTTCAAGGAGGAAACTGCACTCTCCAAGCAAGTGAAAGCAGAGATTAACAGATGGGAATATATTAAGCTGAGAAGCTTCTGCACCTCAAAGGAAATAGTGCCCAGGATACAAGAGCCACCCACTGAGTGGGAGAAACTATTCACCCAATACCCATCAGATAAGGGGCTAATCTCCAAAATATACAAGGCACTGACAGAACTTTACAAGAAAAAAACATCTAACCCCATCAAAAAATGGGGAGAAGAAATGAACAGACACTTTGACAAAGAAGAAATACGCATGGCCAAAAGACACATGAAAAAATGTTCCACATCACTAATCATCAGGGAGATGCAAATCAAAACAACGATGAGATACCACCTCACACCCCAGAGAATGGCACACATCACAAAGAATGAGAATAAACAGTGTTGGCGGGGATGTGGAGAGAAAGGAACTCTTATCCACTGCTGGTGGGAATGCTGTCTAGTTCAACCTTTATGGAAAGCGATATGGAGATTCCTCCAAAAACTGGAAATCGAGCTCCCATACGATCCAGCTATACCACTCCTAGGAATATACCCTAGGAACACAAAAATACAATACAAAAACCCCTTCCTTACACCTATATTCATTGCAGCTCTATTTACCATAGCAAGACTCTGGAAACAACCAAGATGCCCTTCAACAGATGAATGGCTAAAGAAACTGTGGTACATATACACAATGGAATATTATGCAGCTGTCAGGAGAGATGAAGTCATGAAATTTTCCTATACATGGATGTACATGGAATCTATTATGCTGAGTGAAATAAGTCAGAGAGAGAGAGAAAAACGCAGAATGGTCTCACTCATCTATGGGTTTTAAGAAAAATGAAAGACACCCTTGTAATAATAATTTTCAGACACAAAAGAGAAAAGAGCTGGAAGTTCCAGCTCACCTCAGGAAGCTCACCACAAAGAGTGATGAGTTTAGTTAGAGAAATAACTACATTTTGAACTGTCCTAATATTGAGAATGTATGAGGGAAATGTAGAGCCTGTTTAGGGTACAGGCGGGGGTTGGGTGGGGAGGAGGGTGATTTGGGACTTGGGTGATGGGAATGTTGCACTGGTGATGGGTGGTGTTCCTTTTATGACTGAAACCCAAACACAATCATGTATGTAATCAAGGTGTTTAAATAAAAAAAAAAATTAAAAAAAAAAAAAAAAAAAAAAAAAAAAAAGAAAAGCCTACAGCCAACATTATACTTAATGGCGAGAAACTAGAAGCATTCCCACTAAGGACAGGAACTAGGCAAGGCTGTCCACTCTCTCCACTCTTATTCAATATAACCTTAGAAGTCCTAGCAATAGCAATCCGACAAGAGAAGGGAATCAAAGGAATTCAAGTAGGGAAAGAGGAACACAAGCTAGCTCTATTTGCTGATGATATGATGATATAAATCAAAAACCCTAAAGAATCCACAGAAAAAATTATATACCTAAACAATGAAGAAGCTTATTCACAAAACATCATATAGTTTATAATTGAATATTTAAGTGAAGTCTCTCTGCTAGGCATTCATTTGAGCTAGTTAGCAAATTTCTGTGCTATTTAATTTACATATGAAGTTTAACTATTGCCTAAATTAATGATGATAGTGCAATAAATTAAATTGGAATTGCAGAGTCACAAATTCTGTTTTATAAGAACACCAGTAAAATAAACTGAGTCATATATACTGAGTTAGTGCTTTAACAGCAGGTATCTATTTTATTGAGAGAACTTATAATTTAAAAGTGATTGTTATCATGGGATACTATTTAATATTATAGCCAATTTGATTTTTCCTAACACTTTAGTTAATATTATCATTGTACTGAGACTATATGCAGAAACCACGATGTTCTTTGTTTGAAGGGGAGGCATATGTCAGGACAAAGTCTTTAGAAAAAAGCACATATGTTTTAAGGTCTGAAAATGTATTTCTTAAAATTGTGTAACACATACTGTGAACTTGAAGACCCATGTTCCTAATTATTGATAAGGATAGCTATCTAAAACTTATTTTTAACTTCAAAATATTTGCTTAAAATTTTAATTCACTGGTTAGAGAAGTAATATGGAGGCACATTGTTGTATCTGACCAGATTTCACTCCCCATAACCACATATGGTTTTTTGAAAACTGCCAGGGATCAATTCTAAGCAGTTCCAAGTGTCTCTGAGCACAAATACCCCTTCCAATATTTTTGAAATTCCTGGAGTGAAAGACTGAGAGTTGATAATACCATAACCTGTGTTAAGAGAATTCTGAGATCAGAATGTGTAAGGAGAAATTTATCCAGCAAGAGAGTGATAATAAAGCAGAGTTGAATGAAACTAAATGTGCTGAACTTCTTTTACCTGTGTAGTAATATATCAGGTATTGCAGAAAAGTCTCAATACTCAACATGGTACCTGAGAGGCAAACTAGTAATAACTATAAATCTGAGAAAAGGGTCATGGTGTGGGATTATGCATTTCAATATAATGCAGGGAAAGTAAGTAGGATATTTAAGTTGGTATGAATTTGAAGTTGAGTAGGTTACATAGTGAATGTTCTTAAAAAAAAACATAGGTCACAACAAGACTACATATACTTTTGGATAGATAGGAATGAAATGCACTCAGCAGACACAAAGAAAATTATGAAAACCACAAATTTTGGGGAATATATCTATTTGTTCTTTCTACCTTAGTTATTCATACTAATTACATAGTAGCTTGAAGAAACTCAGATTTAACTTGGGAGTAATTGAATATATTCTTGAATCTGCAAGATTCTTGCCTATTCTTTAAAATACCTGCCTATTCCTTAAAAATGAGAATAGTAAAAGAAGATAACTCAGAGGAATAGTGGAAATAAATTTACTATATGAGCATTGTAGCTATTGTAAAATGTATACTGTCTCTAGGAAAGTAATCAAGTTATGACACTAGGAGCTTTAATTATCTAAAAAATTAATTTGTATGAAACTATGTTCTCACACTAGGACAGAAAACTAAGACATAAATTTTTAATATAAAAGTTAAGTTTGATTAGCCATAAAACAAGAACCAAAGGTATACATTTTGACACTGTAAAATTTTTAATATAATTACATGTTATTTTATTGTAATAGCTATATCTTGGGACTCAGCAATACCAAAATTTTTCAAAATATAATATAAAGAGTAGGATATTTCTATGATCAGACATTAGCATTAGCTTATGATTTCCCCAGTATTTTTCAGGTTATCAAATTAAGTTTGATGATTTTTGCTCATAAATCCATATTCATATTCTATATTAAATGAACTCCTGTGTTGTATGTTTTACTGAAGTTTAATATATTCTTAGCTGTAAAATCAACTCATATTTAAATTGTAAGTAGTACACCAAAATCAGTAAAGAGAAAATGAAGAAATTAGTTCAAGATAGAGACTGACTGGTAGAATAAAATAAAGACAATTTTTTAATGATTCACCTAAGCTTTAAATAATTATGAATGGGGCCGGAGAGGTGGCACAAGCAGTGAGGCATCTGCCTTGCTAGCGCTAGCCTAGGATTGACTGCGGTTCAATCCCCTGGCGTCCCATATGGTTCCCCAAGCCAGGAGCGATTTCTGAGCGCATAGCCAGGAGTAGCCCCTGAGCATCACTGGCTGTGGCCCAAAAACCAATATATATATATATATATATATATATATATATATATGTATATATTTATACATATATATATGTCTGTAACAACAATATAACCTGTGATAAAAATTATCTTCAGCTTCAGGCTTAGGTGAGTATATGGTTTCAAAAAGCATATATAAGGATATATATATATATATATGCTTCTGAGATTCATGATAATTACTAAAGAAATACCAAGCATTTTGATAAATCTCAGTGAGAAGAGGAAAAAATATTGGATGGTCTAAAAATAGAAACTCAAAGAAAATGCTATGTGTCATCAAAGAAACATCAGATATTAAGTTTCTATTTATATGTACTAAGATAATTATTTTGCCAATATGTCAAGGAAAGATAGGTATATAGTGATACCATATGAATATAACAAATGTTATAAAACAGTGGGCCAAGCTTTCATTTTTCTGATGTCAAATAATCAACCTCAGCAAACTTCAGCTGCTAAATGAGAACTCCTCTCTCAATTTACTTTTGAAGTAATTTTTTGAAAATGTTTCATTTGAAAATATTTCATTTCTTACTTTCAATGAATCAACAAACTATTCCAATAAAAAAATCTCCCTTGGACTATATATTTGGAAACATCACCTGTAAACTGATGGAATAATTATTGTTATTTTGATTTTCAGATTAAAAGCCAATGGCAGTTAGGATGCAAGTAGGGATTGCTGGGAAGAAGGCCAGAAGAAATTGGAATTAAAATGTAAAATGTGTGCAAGATTTTGTCTAAGGAAGAGCAAAGTCACTGTTTGGAAAAGGTTGAAATCTCATTATTTTGCAAGAGGTACATTAACAACTGCAAAAGCTTCAGGAATTCCAGGTAATCAAGAGTCTTAGAAGCTCACTGAGCCAGCATGCTTCTTCCCATGAGTGCTGCCTCTATAAAGCAGATTTTTCATTTTCACATTAATAGCATGGTTGAGAAGCTCTTGATAGAGTAGCTTCTGGGGGAATGGAATTTGTCTAAAAAAAAAAAATACGCCTGGAAAAGCCAGAGTAGCCATAACTAAAGACTGAAATTTACTTCCCTACCATGCCTTCTGTTTTTTTGGGGTGATTGAAAGGGTTGTGAACGCTTCTATTTTGAATTCATGGTATTTTTCTGACAATTAAAAATGACTGAAACACATGGGCTCTGAAATAAAAGAATTTAAACAATTTTGAGATTTTTAGAAATCTTAAAAGTGAGTTTTATTTCTTTAATTAAATAAAACTTTTGAAGGGATAGAAAAAGATGCCTGGTGTCTCTCTGGATTTCTCTGAGCAGTTGTATTCATGATAAATCTCTTCCACCTTTCCTCTCTGTCTTCTATTACTCTGCGAGTTACTGACTGTAGCCTGAGGTAAAGTGATTGCTGTTCCCTCTCTCTTCATTTCCACCTCTTAACTGTACTCCTTGATCACTGCTCTCTTACCTTCGAACATTTTCTCCCTGATGTCCTCATTCCTTCATAGCATCATTTCAAGTGCAGATTTCCCTGGTGGAGAAATATAGCATGAGAGCAAATAAAACAGAACAGAATTCTATATTGATGTAGATGTCCCAGATAATGCAGAGAATTTTTTAAAAAAGAAGTCAAAAAATCTAAAATGAAAAGCAAAGGGGAAAATAAGTAAATGGAAATTCAGCATACACACAAACACACACTGACACACATCTACACACAAACATTACAATTAAAGGAAACCTATGCTTTCCCTACAATTTGTATCTCATTATAACACTAAGCCATTTCCTGAATATATACGCAAAAGAAAATTTGGTTTAGACAAGTGGTTATATTTATAAGGCTAAGATTGTTCTCTGAACTGTGTAAAATTTATTAAATTTAATTACATCTTTTTTCTTTTAATTTTAAAATGTTATGTATATAAAGAAAATGCATCACATAGTTGACATAGTTGATCATATTACATTTGTTTCCAGACAAGTGGAATCAATGTTATTAAAAAAAATTAAATGGAAGAGACGAGGAAAAGGAAAAAAGGAAGGAAAGAAAAAATAAAAAGTGTGGTAGCAAGCTCATTTGAAAATTATTGTATCACCAATGAAGTCATCAATACAATGGCAGACGGTTTTAGTAAGTTCCTAGTTTTTAATTAAGTTCTTGTTGCTATGTATCTAGAGTCTTAAATTGGGGTGTTCTTTTAGAGATGACAGCATCAAACAAATGAAGTTGTCCAGCTGAAGTTATTCAAAGCTGTGAAATTTAGGGACATATACTCAGCTGCAGGACCTCCTGGAAGAAAGCCTGGTTTGAACATGAGACTGCATTTGTGGGTTTGGTTACATTTGCCAAGCTTTCCAGAAGAAAGTTATGGGGAAGGGTGATCACACTCTTTCCCCCCAAAAATGTCCTGGGGATATCAGTCTGATGATCAGAGTACCTGAAGTGTGGAGTCAGATTGGCATCTCTGCAGGGAATTGTACAGGGTCAGTGATGTGGCAAACATGGCTTGGTCAGGGTCGGGGGACTTGGCCCATTCTTTGAGATATCCAGCTTTGTGCTGTGTAGACCTTTATAGTCATAATCTTTTATAGCCCAGTTTATGTATCTTTTGAGAAAAGAGTGAATCAATGAAGTTGGCCCAGTTGGAACATTCTGAAGTCCAATTACTTTTTCCTTTTGTGCATTTATGTTCCTTCTAACTATTTACTTATTTAAGGCTTTATCTGTTGACTTACTTTTATGAACAATGAGGAATAAGCTATCTTACAATTTTTTTTCAATTTTACCATTATTATATAATTATCATCATGTCCAAATTTCAATAAGTTAAAATTAGTTTTTATATTATCCTAAATAAAGACAATTCAGTGTATAGTTAAGAGTATTACTATATTTCCTGTTATGTGTAATAATTTTATTTTTTCTGAATCAATAAGTCCCCCTTTTTTTCTGAAAAGACATCTGTATTATAAATCAAAATGCATTGCTGAAGTAAATGTTGTTGACATTCTGCTTGAAAATATTCTTTTGAGATCAGATTCTGTAAACCTCTTTCTTAGCTTTTTCTTTTTATTTAACCATTGTGATTTAAAAGTTGTTCATGATTGAGTTTTAGATTTACAATGTACACCACTCTTTACCTATGAACATCTCTTGTCACTAATGTCCTCAGTTTCCCTCTATTCTCCCCTAGCTTGCAATTTTACTTTTTTTTTTCCTTTTAGACATTGCAGTTTGCACTATTGATAATGAGTGGGTACCATGTATATCACTTAATCTTTGTTCATCATCCAGTTATTGAAGAGAGTGATCAGTTCCAACTATCATTGTTGTAGTGGTCCCTTCTATACCCTAATTAACTTGCTCAACTATTTGTGGCAGTATTTCTATCATGGGCTGCTCCTCATGGCCCTGATCTCTATTGGATATTATTATCATCATACTAACTTTCTTTTATATTCCACAAATAAGTGAGTTTATTCTATTTCCATCCCTCTCCCTCTAACTCATTTTGATCAATGTAATACTATTCATATCCATCCATGTATAAGCAAATTTCACACCTTAATTTTTCCTAATAGCTGCATAGCATTCCTTTTTATAGCTATAGTACTATTTCTTTAGCCACTCATCTATTCTCACACAATTGAGCTGATTCCAGATTCTAGCTATTGTAAACTACGCTGTAATGAACATAAGAGTGTGTAGAGGACTTCGCTGTATTGTGTTTTTGTGTTCCTAGGATATATCCTAGGAGTGATATAGTTTTTGAGGAATTTTTGAGGAATTTTGTTTTCAAAAAAGGGCTGGACAAGTCTGCATTCCCCCCCATCGGTGCATAAGAGTTCTCTTCTCCCCCCATCCTTGCCAGCACTGATTGGTCTTGTTCTCTGTGATGTGTATCTCTGTAGTGTGAGATAATATCTCATTGTAGTTGTGATTTGCATATGCCTAATGACTAGTGTATCTGGAGCATTTTATCATGTGCCTTTTGTTCATATGAATGTCTTTGAGGAAATGTCTGTTCATTTATTCTTGTCATTTTTGGATGAAGATGTTTTTCTCTTGCTGAGTTATACCAGTGAAGTTTATAACTTTAGTATAAAATTTCCTTTTTGTTCACATTTAGTTTTTCATGTACCAGTTTCTATGCACTCTACCATTTTCTTGATATAACCATTTTCATATGCTCCAATAAAACATTACTTTTCTGTGTAGATAAATGAAAATTCTATCCCCATTTTATGGAATCACACTTGTAACTTACAATCAAATCTCCCTGAAACTTATTTTATTGTATACTACTCTACTATGCTTTCCAGTTTTTTTAGACCTACTGAGCATTTGTCAGCCTAGAAATTTCTATAACTTAACCACAGGGGCTGGTTTTTGATACTTCTAACTTATTAATTGTCTTTGCCTATTAAAATACCTTTTTCATGTCAAAATAATTAAGCTTTATTTATAAGCATCTAATATGAATATTATTCATATAGCATAAATAATATTAATTGGAATTTATGTATATTTTAATATTAATAATATTTTGGATGCATTTATTAGAGTTTATAGCACTGTAGTACTACATTTGGATTTGAAAATAAGGATGTCCTGAACTTCCTGATGAAACAAGATAGTGAAGGATACTTTCATTTCTAATTGTCCTTATAACACTGTAGTACTACATTTGGATTTGAAAATAAGGATGTCCTGAACTTCCTGATGAAACAAGATAGTGAAGGATACTTTCATTTCTAATTGTCCTTTTTCTAGTCAAGTACATTATTGTATCAAATCAATAGTATATTCTAAAAATAATAATATATACTTTTTCTATAATAAGCTTTAAATTATATTAGTGGGAAACTAAGAAATTATCATACATAAAAATAACAAAAAGATTATTTTTCTTTTTAAAATATGCTTATTGAAGTATCCCTACTTACAGAAATAATAAAATCACTACTTTATAGTTGAAATACTATACTAATTTCTGAACCACAGATTCCATATTTCTTCACTCTTTCCCCAGAGACTCCCCTTCAATGTTAATCAAGATATACTGATCATGTTTTAGGATTTGTGTTCATCACTTCTTGGCCTTTTGGCTAAGATCTAGTGTAGGATTTGTGTTCATTAGGGATTGTCTACTTTAACCCCTTTGATTTTTATCCTTTGTACATGAATGAAAAATCTGTATCTCCTACTTCCTGACTCCATTTTTAAAATTTACTGAGGTTTATTGATTAATTAATTAATTTTGTTTTTTTGGGGTCACACCTGGTGACATTCAGTAGTTACTCCTGGCTCTGCACTCAGAAATTGCTCCTGGCTCAGGGGACCATATGGGATGCTATTGAACTCACATTCACCTATATGCATATTCATATATATGGTCAGTTGTATGCAAGGCAAATGCCCTACCACTGTGCTACCACTCCAGTTCCTGGAGCTTATTTTTTGTAGTGAGGGTATGGGCATCGAATGCATGTGATAAATATATATATATACATACTTTTATATATATTGTATGTATATTTCTATAAACCACTTAAAATGATAAGTTATTTCACTAATGTCCTACAATGTGGAAACTAAATTTCTTTATAAACACTGTGATATTTAATCCTCTGAGAGTTGACAAGGTGGATCTAATGCAATATAGACTTTGAAATTTACATGGGTTAAATTCTAGCAGTACATTTATGAAAGATGTAATATTTGATAAATCATTTAACTCCTCAAATTAAGTGTTCTTATTTTATCTAATTTTTAAACTGAAGATTATAATGTGTAACTTGCTACAAAATATTGAGAAAATAATAGGACTAATATTGGCAAAGTGTCAGGCTCAAACTTCTATTTCCCATAATCTTTCCACTATATATCTACCATACCCATAGTAAAATTATAAAACTATAGGCAAGATGATTAAAATCTGGGACCAGAGTAATAGCACAGCAGGTAGGACACTTATCTTGCATGCAGCTGACCATGGGTCCTAGCCTGCCAGGAGAGATCTGAGCACAGAGCCAGGAGTAATTCCTGAGTGCTGCCGGGTATGGCCCCCAAACAAACAGAAAAATAAAACAAAATAAAATCAAAGGCTAAAAATCTAGGCATGTTAATCAGGGTTATTTACATTCCCAGTAAGTGGAAGAATAGGGATTTGAAAAATAGTCCAGTCTCATTTAGTTTGAAACCAAAGCAGTATTCAATCTATGCTAACCAAAAGCAAATAAAAACATTTATATCCAGGGCCAGAGTAGTGGCACACGCGGTAAGGTGACTGCCTTGCCCAAGATAGCCTAGGACGGACCCTGGTTTGATCCCCCGGCATCCTATATGGCCCCCCAAGCTAGGAGTGATCTCTGAGCGCATAGCCAGGAGTAACCTGAGCTCAGTAAAACATCTCAAAAGAATAATTTTCCCTGAGTTTGGAATGGTAGTCCCTTTAAGATTGGAGCTAGAGGGTAAAAAAATATCTTGGAACATTTGGTCTCTGATTTTCCAGGGACTAGAAATTGCCAATCCAATGAGTGTGTGGGTGTTTTTTTTTTTTTGTTTTGTTTTTTTTATTTTTATTTTTTATTAGTTACAGACTTTACTACTCAAAGACATTTAGTATATTATGTGACTCAGTGTTGTACTTAGGTCTTATGTTTCAGCAGATTTTTGATTATATTATGCCATTGAACAAGAGCAAGAATGTTTATTAGGCTTCTTCATTGCCAAGTGTATAATAAGCTTTGCCGAATGCTTGCTCTGTGCTATGTGTACTAAATGCAGGATCCTCAGTATGCCTCTGATACCCTCATTTGACCTGACCTGTAAGCAGCACGTTCTCATTACATTTTCCATGTTACTTGTTTTAATGGCAAGAAAAAAAAATATCGCTAGATATATGACAGTGTCCATGCTCTCCTCTGAGTCTAGTCATTTTATGCCATTTTGGAACTGTCCAATGGAGAAGATAACTTTCTGTTCACTACCTTCCCTTGGCACTAGGTAGGTATAGGAGTCCTGGATTTCCATGTGGTTTTTACTGAGCATAAAAATAAAAGGTATTTATAATTTAGACAAGTATGTCACTTCTAGTATTAGAACACACTCAGATTCTTGTCCTCAGGTTTTCAATACTGGAAGCAGGATACAATATAAAATAGCAGATTGTAATATTAAATAATTTGTATTAAATTAATAATTTGTATTAAATAATTGTAATATTAAATTATTTGGTAGGTATATGCCATATGATATGCTATAACTCAGCTATAAGAAAAGATTTTTCACTGTGTGGATGGGACTTGAGGGTATTAAACATGTTGAGTGAAGTTTGCTATAGAAAATTACAGAGTACAGAATGATTTTTTATATGTGAGATATAAGGAAACAAACGTATTAGGGAAACAACAAATGACCAAATGCTTCGAAAATAGAGAGTTAGTCTACAAAATTGAGTTTGGAAGTGTTTGGGAGGGGTAGTAGGTTGAGTAGGACTCTTGGAACACTGATAAGGGAAAGTAATCACTCTTGGCACAATGTATGCATGAAAGTATCATCAGTAGTATTGTAAATAATGGTTTCTCTATAAAAATGGAAAGAATGGATCACATACATATTTTACAGTAATTATGGTGCTTCTGATTCAAATCCTGACATCCCATATGATCTCTAAGTGCAGAGCCAGGCATGAACCCTGAGAAATACCAGTGTGCCCCCCATACCAAAAAAAAGAAAGAAAGGATTTTATTTTAGAGGCATAAAAGGAGGAGTAGACAGTTGCTCTGGCAGAGGAGGAGTCCTTAAAAAATTCCTGGGAACTCCTACAGAAAAAAGTGGGTACTTTTATTTTTTTTGTGTGTCTTTCAAAAACTATGGGGATGATTTCTCCTTCTTTTCTTCCTCCCTCCCTCCCTCCTTCTTTCCTTCCCTCCCTCACCTCCCTTCCTTCCCTCCCTCACCTCTCTTCCTTCCTTCCCTTCCTCACCTCTCTTCCTTCCCTCCCTCACCTCTCTTCCTTCCTTCCTTCCTTCCTTCCTTCCTTCCTTCCTTCCTTCCTTCCTTCCTTCCTTCCTTCCTTCCTTCCTTCCTTCCTTCCTTCCTTCCTTTTCCTTCCTTCCTTCCTTCCTTCCTTCCTTCCTTCCTTCCTTCCTTCCTTCCTTCCTTCCTTCCTTCCTTCCTTCCTTCCTTCCTTCCTTCCTTCCTTCCTTCCTTCCTTCCTTCCTTCCTTCCTTCCTTCCTTCCTTGCAGGCAGGTCTTTAAAATAGGGAGGTCTGGGATATCGAGGTTGTTGGTTGTCGAGGTTGTTGGATACATCATGGATCTGTCTTTGTAATATCCCATCCTTCCCTGTCAATAATTCCTTTCATTCTTTATATTTTTATTCTACTTGTTTCCCTTTGTGGATATATCATTGACACCAGTAACATGTGAAGGGTTGGATTCTTCATTGCAATTGCATGAAACTTGTTTACCCTTCTCATTTTGCCTTGACTGAGTGTTTTTTCTAGTGTTCCTAAATTTATTCAGATATAAGGCAAATAACATTGTTTATTATCATGTTCATAATATGTTTATTTGATGTGCTAGATTTCCTGAACTGACTCTGAAGTACAATGTTTTTCACTGGACTCCAATAAAAAAAAGATCAAATTATATAAACAAACTAACAAATAAAATGGTCTTGGATATATAATACTATAAATCACTATATATAGTATACATAAACACATCAAGAAGTACAATAGAGTAAATATTGTTTTGTTATTCTTAGAATATAATCAAATTAAAATAATTGAAATATATGAATAAAATTATTGTGGACTCGGGATACTCTGCAATGTGGTGACCCCTTATAAACAAAATTTATGTCCACTGAAATTATGCTAGACTTAAACACTCCTGATCGAAGGAGTAGCATCAGATCTGCAGTATAGTCTTCCACCGATCTGTTTTTTTTTTAAGCAATTGGTTTATTTTTATACTTATTTAAGTGTTAAGTTCCTCACAAAATATCTTACAAATGTTAAGTTGGACAGCCATGAAGGTAGATAAAAATCCAAAGACCTATGCAGTTCATTATGTTGCTGATAGGGGAATGAATGCTCCAGAGTGCTTTGTGCCATATATCTATGTCCTTATACTTGAATAGTTCCCACCCATCCCACCCCCTCTTTCCCTAATTTTGAGATTAACTAGGAAAAAAGAAACTGGAAAAGAAATTTACATCAAAATTAAAATTTTCCTGCAGTGTTTGTAATGCACTGGCAAATCAAATATTTTTGCTTATTTTCACATGAGAAAAATTAATCAAATCTGAGCCAATCTTATATTTAAATCTCCCTCAAAGAGGAATATTTAAAGGGGTCCTTCCATAACATATGTAGAAAATTCTACTGCTAAGATTTTTTCAAGCAACCGACATTTTTCAACATTTCAATAAAAAAGCAGGGATAAAGCTGCCTTTTCTATTTTAATAAAGGAGGAGTAATCTGAAAGCTAATAGATTCTAAGCCTTTGTTTGAAGAAGATCCAAGATATGCAAAGAGAGTCTAATGCGAGGGGAGGCTGATGGGGACCTCAGTGGGACAGTGCCAAAGCAAACTTGGCTGCCCTGCCAGTTTATGTAGCACTTGCAGTAAGTAGGGCCATTGTATTGTAATGCATTGGGTGCCTATGTATAAATGGCTGACTCTATGTTGTTTATTTTCATCTCTTATTACTATCAGCACTTATGGAATTGAGCAGTAATCTTGTGACTTTGTGGGCAGAGAAGCATCTGGCTTTTAAGTAGACAGTTTCTTCAGTGTTCAGGCAAAGTACAAGCTGCATCATATGGAGCATTGTGTAACTCAATTGAGCCTGGCCTTTCTTATTTTTATTATTTCTTAAGGATATCATAATTCTTCATTGTCTTTCAATATTGTAGTTCATCATTAGCTACTGTAAGTATTCCACAACATTTAAAGTTCCTTGGCCCTCAGGGGCAGACAGAATTACATCTCACTTGCTCCCCTAAAAGGCACAAAATCAAATTACACCAAAAGGCTCCTTAGAGTACAGCTCTTTGCCAATTACTTGAATTATTTTCAGCCACTTTGGCACATTTCCCCTCCAGACGAAATGAAAATCTTTTAGTCTGCACCAGTGAAGGATTTCATATTTCTTAGTGCTTCCACATATACAGTATAATGAGAATAAAAGCTTCTCTGCCTCACAGATCTTTCCTATGGTGCCATAATGCAGGGAAAAATAGCATCCATTCCTAACGCATGAACCCACCCACCTATTTCTAAAGAAGAGAAAGACATTAACATTACACAAGAAAACTATTTGCTTTTTGCTTTAAATCTCTACATTTGAGCACACTCGAAATTTTAGACTTCAAAACTACATACATCTGTGCTGAGATACAGGCCCTCTCAGGTGTTTCATTATTGGCGCTGAATGCTGGTTTCATGAAACACCTGCTCTGAGTAAGCAATGTGATCAGAGGGTGTCAGCAGGGTGGACAGGTTTTAAATGGAAGATTGTTACTTAGCCTATAGCCATTTGGAAGCTAAAAACAGCAATATCAGCATACTAGTAACAATAACTTAATATCCCCAAGTACATCATTAACATTTCTAGCCCTCCAAAGATTGGATGGCTTCTTTTTAGTAGTACCGTGTCTCAAGAGAATAATCATTTCTCTATACTTATTATTTTATAAAAATATTATTTTGCTCTGATAGCCTTACTTATCTTTTATCATTCCCAGTAGCCCCTTTACTTTTCATCTGATTTGGGTTATTTTCTCTCCACTAGTGCTACAGCAACATTCACTAAAATCACTACCCATCTTTCAGTATCCATTCTTGTTCTCAATAGCACAGGCCTTAGGATTGAATCCCTTGCCTAGAGCATTAAGAACTGGGAGAAAAAAAATCACTACTCATTGCTGGGCTTGCAGTTCTCATTTAGACTAGTGCTTGCAGAAATTGAACTGAACTTTCTTCACTGTTACTGCCTCTGTAAGGTAATTGCTTAAACTTGTTGAGCCAATCGGAATTGCTGTTCTTCAGTCTTGCAAACTTGAAGAATCCGATGAAGCAATTTGTAAGCCGTATGTGGTACATCCCTTTCTCCCCACTCAAAGTCGTATTGCTCTCTATAGGATTTTGAATGACCCTTATAAAGCATTGCACTCTAGAATTCTATTTTAAAAGCTCAAAACATTAGTGTTTTTTTTGAAAAAAAAAATCTTATTTATGGGATCATTTTCATTGTGCAATTCTTATATTACATGAAATGGGTTTGGAAGTATCACTTTCTGTAATGTTTTGGATAATTAAGAAAATAGCACTTAAAGACAAAACACAGACATACAAACAGAGTTCTCTAAAATAAAAGAAAGAATATTATGTCACATATTTTGGTAAATTGTGTCCACTACAAAATTTATTTTCAGTATTGGGCATCTGAAATGCCTCATTACTACTGCTTCCTGAGTTGTAAAAATGAAGTTTCTTATATATATACACACATTTTATATAAAAACAAATATATAAACAGAGAAAAAGAGATGGCAAGAATATTGCAAATCTTTAGAGAAAACTATAGAATTTTAACAGCTGTATCTAGTTTTTCATTTAGAACAAATTATGAACAAATTATGTATTTACCAGGTCAATGCCTATTTCTACTTTCAACATTTAAACTACTTTTTTTTATAATGAAAAGTATTTTCTCTAACCCAGTTAAATTTTCACTGATACCTTACAAGCTAAATTATACCTTCAAATGTGATGTAAAGCAGGTCATTGTCTCATCAGACAGAATTACTGAAAACTGGCCCGATTTCAAAAATATTTAAAGCACTTTTCTCTCTCATATATTACTCATTATACAGCTAAAATAATCACATAAAGCAACCACAGTTATGCATATTTACATTACTCTCTCATCTTCTTAAAATGTCATACTATCACATATTTTGGATTAATGATCTGACAGTGGAAAGACACACTAGAGTGAAACCCAAAGCAAAAGTCTAAGACATTTAAATTAAGCTTAAAATAGTGCAAATAATTATCTTTTCAAGCCAGGACAGATTATGTTTTTATGCGGAAACTGTAAATTTAAGAAACCCGGGAGATGACAAAAATCAAAGTGGGGTGGAATGGGAATGGCATTTTTGAAATGCTATCATGTCATCTGCAAGAAGCAGCTGAACCATTTCAATGGATGTGACAATTATAATGATTAATAAAAATTATAAACGGTCATGGAATACTGTCCTTATACTGATGTACTACATAACGACTGACAGAACAACATTCTTGAATCACTTAAAAGCACCCAACTTGAGAATTTGCCAGGAGCTATGCAATTGTAAGAGGCTATAAAGAAAAAATGGGGAAATAATAATAAAAGTTATTACTCTAGATTAGTTGCTGTAATGATTAACATGTACTTGTAATATTGCATTATTATAGGTACTAAATGTATTGACAGAACCACAAATATATATCATAGCCTTTATTTAAATAAAATTGTAATGTGTCAGACAGTGAGCAGAGTGACAAGAGTTCTTTAATTTATCAGCTATCTGTCGATGCCTAAAATACTTGTCAGACGTTAAATAAGGTTAATGAAAATAGTTGGATGCACATAAGCTGTTGAAGCAGGAACTGTTATGAAATAGAATTTGAAACTGAGCTTAAGAAATAAATGAAGGTTTCTGATGAAGGTGTCTCCAAACGTAAAATACAGAAAAGGGACTACTTAAAAATATAAATTATCCTTTATAAAGACTTAAAAGTATCATTAGAGAAAACAGAGTGGGAAAATACTATAAAAACTAAATTATTTCAGAGAAAGTAAGTAAATTTGAAAGGAACGATAAATCCAGGGATAAATTCTAACGTCAAAATTCAGGGAATCAAATACTTTTCAGATTTGAAGAAAAAGGAAAGCAAGCATGTTTACAGAAAATAAAACTGCTGTCAGGATTTCCAAATATGAAGGAAGGATACAAGATAGAGATATAATTAAGAATTTTAAAATATGCTGTAGATTTCTTCTACAAAATCACTTTATCTATAATTGGAAGATGCTCAGTCCGGGAAAACTGGAGATTTTAAAGCTAATTAGATTGTTGCAGTGACAAGATCTAACTTTTCACATAAACATACTTTTTCTTTCATTGACTACAAAAATATTTTCCTTTCAGTTTATCACAGTAGCTCATTTTGATTATGCTCAGACCTTAGTGCATCACCTACACCTACCCAGCTAATCTAAGTAATTAAAGAAAAATGATGCATGATGCATTTATAGTTAAGTGAAATGAGTATAAATCTCACACAACAGCTGGATTCCTATACTTGGCAGCAGGGCACAGTTTGAAAAAAGCAATCATCTTCCTTTCCTGTTGGCAAAACACTTCACTGGTCTCTCCAATTTGAGTCCTCTTCAGGATTTAGTGTCTTCTCACTTTGTAATGCACAGAACACTACTTCCAGATGGACAGCGTTCTCCTATGCTATTTTTATTCTGCACTTTAGAATTTTAAAGTGAGAGCAGTTATTCACAAAACATGAAATGTATCACTTATTGTATACATTGAAGCAGCTTCTAAATCAGCATGCTTACCAGCTGCTGATGTATTTAATATGCTCCGATGAAAGAAAGCCTGGGCAAATTAGACTCAGCATACGTTTAAAGGATCTTATCTTTATAGAACTGGTTGGGCTTAAGGATAATTTGGAAGAATGGACAAGATTGCTTCCCTTGAGGTGGTTCCAGTTTAGTTACAATGCCTATACCGTTGACACAGTATGAACTAAGAAAGCATCTGACATGTATTATAAATATTTCGCTGTAGAGCAGAGTGGCATTGTGGGAGAAAGAGGATAGAGAAAAGGACAGTAAAACACAGAAGCAGAGTTGGACTGCTATAGTGGATGGTTTCAGAAACCATTTTTAAGTTTTTTTAAAGATAATGCATATCTAACTTGAAGAAAGAAATTGGGATCAATTATATTTATTTGTAAATAGAATGAAGTCAACAGAATAATGGAGAAGTTATTTTAAGCAGAAATATAATTGATTTTGTTAGAGTGAAAAAATACACAAAAAACTAAGACATTAGAGAAATGTTTGAGGGCTAGGTATTCACATTTTTTGTTTAGTTTTGTTTTGTGTTTGGGTCACATCAGTCGGCAGTCAGGGGTTACGCCTGAGTCTATGCTTAGAAATTGTTCCTGGCTCAGGGGACTATATGGGATGCCGCCATCAAACCCAGGTCCATCCTGGATCAGCAGCGTGCAAGGCAAACACCCGACCACTGTGCTACCACTCCAGTCTCTATGTATTCACATTTGAATAAAAATTAAGCAAAATACTAGAAATTATAGACTAGCATAGAAATGGTGAAATTTGGTATCAGGATTAATTACCAAATAATCAGTTGAATAAATATTAAGGGCTGAGAAACTATAGAAATGTGTAGGATTCCTTAAATTTTCATTACATTTTAGCTATTTGTGCCAGTTATTTTTGAAAAAAATATGTTTTAGTAACTAGGGAACAATGCCTTATCAAGGCAATTTATTCATCCATTGCTGATGGGAATGTTGTTTGATTCAACTCTTATGAGTAACAGTGTGGTGTGTTCTCTGTAAATTCAGAATCAGGCTACAGCAATTCTACTTTTAGTTATTTATCCCAAGGAGAGAAAAACATTCATTCAAAGGGATGTGTGTACAAAACTATTTATCACAGCACTCATTGTAATGCTTAAGGTTAGGAATCAACAGATCTGTCCAACAGAAGATGAGTGGGTCATGAAGATGTAGTATATTTATACAATAGAATACTACATAGTTTTAAGGAATGATATAATCATGAAATTCACTGCTATGTGGATAGAACTCATAGATCCTATGTTAAATGGAGTAAGTCAGAAATAGATGGTTGAGTACAGGCTGACATTACTTTTATGTGGCAACTATATTAATAATAAAAAGTGGGAACAGAATGGTTTAAATGGTGGTTGCTTATAACACTGTTGGCCCCAGAATATAGAGAGGGTAAGGAAAGAAGTAGAGTGGAGAAGGAGAAAGTCAGATGTGGAATAACAGGAAGCAAGGGTCATGGGAACTAGGTGCATTGGTATTGTTAAGGAAGGATAGAACTAAATATCCAAACCACAAAGTGAACAACCATGAAACCATTAGACCCAAACTTTAACAATTGTACATAAAAATGGGGGCCTATTATGATAGCAGGCTGGGGTGGAGAGTTTGGGAAGGTGGAAATGTATGGTGTGGACTCTGGGAACATTGGTGGTGGAGTGTCATTGACGGTGGGATTGGTGCTGAAAGATTGTATGTCGAAAGCTTAATAACTTTGTAAATCACAAAGCTTTAAAGAAAAATGGTTAATGAAAAAGAGATGGTTTTACTTTAATGCTTTTGGCTCCTGAGAGTTGCTGGGGCATCCCTCCTATTGATACTTAGTCAATCAGACTGTGGTTTATTTGTGGACCCAAGGCTGTGATATTGCTCAGTTCTACAGTGCAAGGTCACTATTGTGATGTTCAGGGGTCTGTCTACAAAGCAAAATGTATCAGTGGTTTGTGATCTCTACGGATGCATACAGTGATGTTCATGGCAATACATGCAACTGAGCATTCAAACGAGGTCTACTGAGTGCTCTACAAGGTTTTAATTCCTGTACTATTTCTTGGATCTTTTATTGTTAGTTTTTAATCAAATTTATATAAATATCAAGAAATCTATTTGTTATTCACAAGATAACTCTTTTTTTTTTACCCTAATGATACAGTGAGTACCTTAAGGAATCTCAGTCTCAGAGATTCTTATCATCAGGCTTGAGAACTATATCTTGAGAACTATATCTTGAGAACTATATCTAAGGGTCCTAAGATACACTGTATGTTTAAAGATACAAGTAAATTTAAAAATAATTTATTCCCGATGAGTGATTGATTTCTTTTTGCATTAAAACCTTTTGAGTACTGTTGCTCTTTATCCCCATCACTAAGAGACAATACATCCTATTTAAGTATCACTAGTCTTTTACTTGAAGATACTAGAATTGTACATCCAATCTTGATTTACTGCTACTCCAAGATCTACAGAAATCAGTGTTTGGATGTTTGAGAATCCATTTGGTGCTGAGCATCCAATCCAGATATACATTCAGCATTTATGTATTGCATGTATTCTAATCCCAGTACTATCTCATCTTTTTCCAATAAAAAAGTCTTAATTTTTTTTGGTCGCACCCATTAATGCTCAGGAGTTACTCCTGGCTATGCACTCAGATATCGCTCCAGACTTGGGGATCATATGGGACGACAGGGATAGAACCCAGGTCCATCCTGGGTCAGCCATGTGGAAGGCAAACACCCTACCACTGTACTATGGCACTGGTCCCAAGAACTCTTAATTTTTATAAATTTACTTTGTATTAAAAGCATATTAATTTGTTTCATAAGATTGTATTGTAATAATTGATATCTTCCCTAATCACCAACAGCTTCATCACTATGGCTTTGTGCCATGGGGCTTTGTCTTTTTCTCTATCTCTAAAAAAATTCCTTCTTTATTTTTCTTATGTCTCAGCAGTACTAATAGTATGATTATTTTATTTTTTGAACTGAGGAAAAGAAAAATTGTACCTATGTGAACTAGGATATTTCAAATTGGGATTGCTTTTAAAAATAGAGGCTATGTATGCATTATATTACTTTGACCTCTTTTGGCTGTAAACAGCAGACGGGAATATGCAAAGTTGCATTTAAAACAAAATAACTGATCATCCCAAGAATGAATCCAGAGATACAATTTTAGGTTTTGTTAACTTAGTGCTTCAGTATATAACCAAAGACTATGGGTTATATGCTCTCTTTTTTTGTGTTCTGTCCTCCCATGTTGTGGAATCCTGCCCTCTAATTTTTCACTAGATATGTGTGTTCAATTAGCTCTTTATCAGGCATACACTCTCACTCACTGTGTCACATAGATAATAAAAGTTCTATGACAGTGCAAGAGTCTAGAAGATCTAAAGATACTGGTTTTGTGTTGTGACTTCTTTATATGGAATACTAAGAAAAAACAGTTCCATGGCTCTACTGATTTTTGGTGGCTGTAAGCATATCTGAAATTTCCTGATTTATATATGTATTCCTTTATCTGCTTATTATACAGTTTGACATGATATAAAAATATTGCCTCTTAAGATAGTTTTTGAGACTAATAACAGAACATTGAAGATACTGGTGCTATTACCTCATTTTGCAACTAGACAGGTAGATGGGTTTTCAAAACTATTCATCATTTTCTACCTGAAATTACAGTCTTAAATTTACATCTATAAAAATCATTCTGATTATATGTAATTCATATCATTATAATATATATATTATTTTATGAACTAGTAAACAAAATGAAGACAAATAGTGCCATTCTTCTAATATATTGTAGTGCAAATTTATGCTTTAGTATTTGCTTCCTAATCTACAGATTAAGTCACTGAAAATAGTACAGCTGGGCAATATTTCATTTAACACAAATCAATAGAGTCCAAGTAAATTTCTAGCTGAGGCATTTTAAGCAAATTATATGTCACAATTTGTGGATAGTTACAAAAACTTTTGAGGTTTTCAGTTCATTTGAAAAGAAAGAAATCAAAATTATTCTGTGTGTGTGGTGGGGAGACAAATACATGCAAATATTGAAAGAGAGAAAGGTGATACATATGTATAAAGACACAAATAAATTTAAAAATCATTTCTTCCCAATGAGTGATTGATTTCTTTTTGCATTAAAACCTTTTGAGTACTGTTGCTCTTTATTCTCATCACTAAGAGACATTACATCCTATTTAAGTATCATTAGTCTTTTACTTGAAGATACTAGAATTGTACATCCAATCTTGATTTACTGCTAATTAGGTTTTCTCTCTGATTCTCTGAAATTCTCTGGTGGTCTTCTTTATTTCTTCATCCCTCCTACCTTTTTTACCTTTAGTTTCTTGATTTCTCTTGAGATTTTTGCCTTTGGAGTTTAAGAATGATAAAAATTCGTGTTAGAAGTTACAACATAAGGCATTTCTCTTGGCTCTATGTTTATTACATGATTGGTGTCTGTGAGTAGGTGGAGAACTGGAAAAACATTCCATCTGACACAGAGTATGGCAAAGTCCAATTACAGTCCAGACTATCCATAGAGAAAGATTCTTTTCTTTGGTCTTAGGAACATATTATTGCTTTTATCTTGACATCAAGAATAGTTGTGTCTTTCTAACCTTTCAAAAATCAGATTATTCAGGGTTCTGGGCCTTGACAATAAATAACTCTAGTGTGCTATCAGTTATCAAGACATATGTTCTATAAACTTACTACACTTTGCTGAATGACCCTCTACTGTAAACTCAAAAATATCCCCTACTTTTTTTTTTCCCCAACGGAAGAACTACATTACTTGAATCATCTTGTTCTGCCTCATGAATTGAGGGGGAGGGGGATTTAGAGGGTACCAGAACCAAACAGTTGTATGAACATTGAATAAAAATAAAAATAATCCTACTCAAACACAAAACCCAAAGTTAACGACAACAAAATCGATATCCAATCTCAGCATGCTATACACAAAAGAGAGTGGTTATACTAGTAGTCCGATGGGCAAATGAGGGAGATATGTGATGCATGCTGGGAACAGGAGTGAAGAAAGTACAACACTGGTGGTGGGAGTGGCCCTGATTCATTGTCACTATGTACCTTACATATTACTATGAAAGATTTGTAATTCTTTGGTCACAATAAAAATTATTTAAAAAATAAAAATAGAAAATACCTTTCTTGACAAATGTAAAATTCGAAAGTACTTATTCAACTAATGAAAAGAGATTGACCAAGTTCTTTCTATGCTTCTTGCATCATAGCCGGTGACATGAACTAAATTTCTCCTCTTCTTTCTCTCATTTCTCACATTCTCTCTCTGTAACTCTCTCTTAGACATTTTCTAAATAATTTTACTTTAAAGAAAAGTTACCTTGAAGTGCTTAGCTCTATTGTGTATTCAGTCTAGCTGAGTTTGACGACTATATTTTCCTGGTGTGGTGATTGTATTTTCTTAAGAGTTAAGCTTCAAACATTTGTAAGTTGGCACACATAAATAGAAAGATAAGGGAATTGAACTCATGTCTTGAAAAAGAAACTCTAAACACTTAGAAAAGCACCTTCTTTAAGAGTGGGCAGAAATCTGTTCATCTTCCACAAGCCTAAAGAACAAGGCAAAGGTCTAGTAGCTATAAAAAGATGACGATAAGAACAGCTGGAAAAAGCTTAAATGGCACTTTTCCCCTCATTTACATCCTCTTCATGACTCTGATTTTCCTCTAAGGAACCATTTTAGAAAGCAAATGAAGAAATGTACCTGGGAATTCATAATATGCTGAAAGAAATAGAGAAAGAAGATATCATCAAAGTGAAGAAATATTCTTTATACCTGACACATTTTTATTGGTCACCCTGCATTAACTGATATTATTCGAGAGATAGGAGTAACATACATATTAGAAAGGGTTTCAAAAATATGTGAACATTTGTTTTGGCAATGCCAGAGTGTCTTTTGGACTGGAAATACCTTAGTTAGTTTCAGAGGATCAGACAGAGTTTTATATGCAAAATGACTTTCTGGAGAAATAAGCATTTCATTAGGCAGCTGCCTAGAAATGTTAAGAGATGCTGATTGCTTGGCACACTTAAGTGAGCTGGGAGCACAGAAGGAACCTCTTGTTCCCTAGTTCATAGAAAGCAGACTAGTGCCGCCAAACTGGATCTAAGAAACCTATTTTCTGGTTGTGATATTATTTTATTGTTTTAAGAAAGGTTTATGTTTTTTTTCTCCCTCCTAGTAAATCACCCGATAAAACTCAAGGTAAAGATCTAAATTCCCAAAGCTGTGGAGATTCTGAAAGTGCATGTGCTTGGAAAGCAAGAAACCTCAGCTAAGAGGTTATTCATGTTATAAAAAATATCCTGAAATATTACTAATTTCCAGAATTTATAAGTCAGGGGATGGCAGACTAAGAGTAGGACCTATTAAGTCAATCAACCACCGGCATCTTAAATAGTTCACTAGTGGTACTCATGTTTTAGTTATTATCAAAATCCCTGTATGCTTTTTAAAATTTAGACGTCTGTTCTCCCCAGTTCTTAATTTGCTACCTAGGAAGTAGGACCAGGAGGTTTTTTACATTTGGACAAATTCTGAGATGCAGCTTGTGCTATTTCTCAGTGCTAAGCTTAGAGAACATGTGTACTTCCCTATGGTAGGGCTTAATTTATCTAGCATTTTAATGTCTTCCTCTGGGCTGCCATACTATCGATCACAGGGAGTGTGCATTTTATAAGAATTTGTTTGCCAGAGATCATGGTTAAAAGTTATAAGGAAGTTCATGACACATGTATATTCAAAGATTGCATAAAATTCCTGGGTCACCTTCTAAAAAGTGAAAAACCATATAAATACTGTATAATGTACATGGTATATATACTTTTAGTTTGTAGTATGAATTTATTTATTCTATATTAAATATCAGCCACATCAAGGTTCTAGAGAAACATATGGCATGACACTTTGATGGGATTCTTAAAAAGTAGTTAAGAACAACAAACATGTCAATGCTTGAGAAGGAGAGTCTTGGCTATCATATTGCAAGATGGATCTCTGAAGAAATCTCGAATATGAGGGTCAGGCAAACTTTTTTAACCCAAGTCATAAAACAGACACTGAGATGGAGGAAGATATTTCTTTAGAAATGTCATCTAAAAAAGCACAAGAATGACTGTGTAAGAGGGTTTTATTTGCAAAAAGAGTGATTTTATTGGAGGTTTATCTAATCAGAACTAGCTAGATATTATATACAAATGTTAGCACTTTTAGAAGATTTATACATAATTTGATACATGCACATAGAAGCATCATGGAATGCGTATAGGTTGTACATGTAGAGAATGATAGAGACATGTTGTTGGTGCATATACTTCTTAGTATGCCATTTGGTTTGCTCATCTAGAATTTCATGAAAAGCATAATTTTATTTTAAGGGGTGCTCACCTGGTGACACTCAGGGGTTACTCCTGGTTATGTGCTCAGAAATTTTTCCTGGCTTGAGGGACCATATAGGCTGTGGTGATCAAACCGAGGTCTGTCCTGGGTCAGCCGCATGCAAGGCATAGGCCCTAACTCTGCGCTATGACTCCGGTGCCAGCATAAAATATTTAAAGCAAATATTTGTTTAAAAAGGCAGATAATGTCCTTTTCTGCACTGTAACACCCCACATTCTCTTGCAATCTTGTTTTTTACTTCACTAGAAAAATAGAGGAAAAAAGTAAAAGAAGCTAGTAGAAAGATGCGAATATAATACACAGCCGGTGAAAAAGTGTTTAAGCAAGAAAGAAATTAGAAATACAATCCTACTGGTGTGGACAGTTTGAGATCTAAGGGGGGGGGGAGTTACTGACATTTTGTTTCCTCTCTTTTTATGCCATGATTTATTTTTTAATTGAATAATTATTTATTTAAACACCATGATTACAAACATAATTGTAGTTGGGTTTCAGTCATAACAAGTCATAATACCACTTTCACCCATGCAACCTTCCCATCACCTATGCTGCCATCTTTTTCTTTCCTCATCCTCAGCCTGTATTCAAGATAGGTTTTCTACATCCCTCACTCACTGACAATGTTATTCTCAGTGCAGTTATTTGTCTAACTGCACTCACCACTCTTTGTGGTGAGCTTCATATCTAGAGCCAGTCCTTCTGGCTCTCATCTCTGGGAATTATTTCAATGCCTTTAATTTTTCTAAAAATTATAGATGAGTGAGACTATTTGTGTGTCTCCCTCTCTTCCTAGGACTAACTTCACTCAGCATAATAGATTCCATGTGCATCCATCTATAGGAAAACGTCAAGACTTCATCTCTCCTGTTGGCTGCATAATATTCCATAGTGTGTATGTACCAGAGTTTCTTTAGCCATTCATCTGTTGAAGGGCATCTTGATTGTTTCCAGAGTCTGGCTACTATAATAGTGCTGCGATGAATATAGGTGTGAGGAAGAGATTTTTGTATTGGATTTTATTGTTCCTAGGTTATAACCCTGTTCGTATTTTTGCAAGTGGCTGACTAGTTGTGCCAACACCACTTGTTGAAGAGGTTTTCCTTGCTCCATTTTCATTTGTTGCTCCTTTATCAAAGATTAATTGATTGCATATCTGGGGAGCATGCTCTGAATACTCTAATCTATTCCTCTGATCTGAGGGTCTGTCTTTAGTCCAATACCATACTGTTTTAATGACTATTGCTTCGTAATACAATTTAAAGTTGGGAAAAGTGATGCCTCTTATAGTCTTTTTCCCAATGTTGCTCTAGGTAATCTTGTGTGTTTATTGTTCCAGATGAACTTCAGGAGTGTTTGACAGAAGTCTTTGAAGAATGTTAAGGGTATCTTGTGAGGGATTGCATAAATTCTGTACAATGCCTTGGGGAGAGTCGCCATTTTAATAATGTTAATCCTTCCAATCCACTAGCAGAGTATATGCCTCCATTTCCATGTGTTCTCTTTTATTTCTTAAAGCAGGGATTTGTAGTTTTCTTTGTATAAGTCCATCACATCTTTAGTTGACTCCAAGATATTTGAGTTTGTGTGGCACTAATGTAAATGGAATTTTTTTTTTTTTTGGTTTTTGGGCCACACCCGGTGGTGCTCAGGGGTTACTCCTGGCTGTCTGCTCAGAAATAGCTCCTGGCAGGCACGGGGGACCATATGGGACACCGGGATTCGAACCAGCCACCTTTGGTCCTGGATCGGCTGCTTGCAAGGCAATCACCTCTGTACTATCTCTCCGGGCCCGTAATATGCATTTCTTCTCTATCATTATTGGTATATAGAAGGCCATTAATTTTTGCGTGTTAATTTTGTATCCTGCCACTTTGCTATATTAAATCTATTGTTTCTAGAATTATTTTGGTAGTATTTAGGGTTTTCTAAATATATTATCATGTCATCTGCAAACAATGAAAGTTTGACTTCTTCTTTTCCTATCTGGATGCCCTTGATATCTTTTTTTTTTTTTTTGTCTAAACACTATTGCAAGAATTTCCAGCACTATGTTGAATAGTAGTGGTGAGAGAGGGCAACCTTGACTTGAACTGGATTTTAGATGAAAGGCTTTTAGTTTATCTCCATTGAGAATAATATTTGCCATTGGCTTGTGGTAGATTGCCTCTACAATATTGAAAAAGTTCCTTTTATTCCCATCTTGATGAGAGTTTTTATCAAAAATGGGTGTTGGACCTTATCAAATGCTTTCTCTGCATCTATTGATATAATCATATGGTTTTTATTTTTATTTTTGTTAATTTGGTGTATTATGTTGATTGATTTATGGATGTTAAACCATCCTTGCATTCCTGGGATGAAAAATACTTGGTCATGATTGGTGAATGACCTTCTTGATGAGGCATTAGATCCTGTTTGCAAGAATTTTGTTGAGGACCTTTGCATTTGTTTTCATCAAGAATATTGCTCTGTAGTTTTCTTTTTTTGCAGCATCTCTGTCTGGTTTTGTTATAAACATGATGTTAGCTTTATAAAAACTGTTTGGGAGTGTTCCTGATTCTTCAATTTCATTAAAGATCCTGCAGAGGTTTGGTAGAATTTCCATTTGAAATATTTGAAAGAATTTGTTAGTGAATTCATCTAGGCCTGGGCTTTTGTTTTTGGGAAGACTCTTGATGAACATTTTAATTTCCTCAGTACTGATATGTCTGTTTGGATATGCAAGATCATCCTGGTTTAACCATGGCAGATTATGAGTCCAATAATTTATCTATTTCCTCAGGGTTTTCATGTTTTGTGGCACAGAGCTTTTCAAAGTAGTCTCTGATTACCCTTTCAATCTCTGCATTGTCTGTCGTGACCTCCCCTTTTAATTCCTAATCCAGTGTATTAGATTTCTCTCTCTCCATTTTTTTGTGTGAGTTTTGCTAGTGGTTTATCTTGTTTATTTTTCAAAGAACCAGTTTTTGCTTTTGTTGATCTTTCTAATTGATTTTTTGATTTCCATTTTATTGATTTCTGCTCTAAGCTTTGTTATTTTCTTCTGCCTACCTATTTTTGGTTCCTTTTGTTGGTCATTTTCTAATTTTAAAAGCTGTGTCATTAAGCTTTTTATATAGGCTCCTTCTCCGTTTCTGATGTGTGCTTGCAAGGCTATAATTTTTCCTCTTAGTACTACTTTTGTGGTGTCCCATAAATTCTGACAATTTGTACTTCATTGTCATTTGTTTCCAGGAATATTTGGATTTCCTTTTTGATTTAATCTCTGACCCACTGGTTGTTCAGAAGTAAACTGTTTAGTTTACAGGTATTAACATTTTTTTCTGTGTTTCTTTGTAGTTCACATATAATTTCAGTGCCTTGTGATCAGTGAAGGTAGTTTGTACAATTTCTATCTTCTTGACTTCATGAAGATATGTTTTATGGACAAGCATGTGGTCTATCCTGGAGAATGACCATGTGTATTGGAGAAGAATGTGTATCCAATTTTCTGGGGATGGAGTGCCATATATATATATATATATATATTTTATATATTATATATAAAATTTTTATATATAAAAATAAATATATATATTTATATAAGTTATATATTTATAAATATATACTAGTCCACTTTCTTCCATTTCTCTTTCAGAGCTAATACATTCTTGTTGAGTTTCAAATGGTTGATCTATCAAGGGGTGTCAGGGAAGTGTTGAAATCTTCCACTATTATTGTGCTGGTATTGATATTTTCTTTCAAGTGTGTCAAAAGTTGTATTAAATATTTTGCAGGTCCATCATTGGGTGCATATATGTCTAGGAGTGTGATTTCATCTTGTTGTACATATCCTTTGATTAGTAAAAAAATGAACAACTTTGTCCCTTATAAATTTTCTGAGTCTAAAATTTGTTTCATCTGATACTACTATGGCCACTTTAGCTTTTTGTCTCGAACCCACTGGTTGTTCAGTATTAGGCTGTTAATTTCCAGGTATTAAAGTTTTTCTTCTGTGTCCCTTTGTGGTTCACATATAATTTCAGAGCCTTGTGGTCAGCGAAGTTAGCCTGCAAAATTTTCATCTTCTTGATATTATGGAGGTATGTTTTATGTGCCATCATGTAGTTTAGCCTGGAGAATGACCCATGTACATTGGAGAAGAATGTGTATCCAGGTTTCTGGGGGTGGAGTGTTCTATTATTCCAGCTTTTTGAAGGATGTTATTTGCTTGGATGTTTTTTCTCCAGCCTTTGATTTTGAGTTTATGCTTGTTTTGATTATTCAGATGTGTTTCTTGTAGGAAGCAAACCGTTGGCTTTACCTTTTTGATTCAATTTCTCACTCTGTGTCTCTTAACAGGTGCACTTACTCTGTTGACATTGAGAGAGATAATCGTCATGGGATTCAGTGTCATCTTTGTGTACAAATTTGGTGTATCTGTTGGTTTTTCTGCCACTCTATGTCTATTAATTGGTGCATTAATTTCATTAACGTTGAGAGAGATTATCGTTATTGAATCTTGTAACATCTTCCTATAAAAGTTTAGTGTCTTTGTGGGATTCATATTGTCTTAAAGTAGTCTTGTTAGCCCTTCTAGTAAAGGAGGTTTCAAGTCTGTGAAGCTCCTGAGCTGCTGTGTATACATAAAGATGTGAATCATTTCTTCAGATGTGAGTTAGAGTCTGGCTGGATAAACTTGTTGAGGTCTTCATTTTATTAATTTGTTCCACTATGTTCCACCATTATCTTAGGCCCAGAGAGTTTCCTTTTGGTAAATCTGTTATAAATCTTAAAACTGCTTGATTTATGTAATTAACTTTATTGATCTTGCTGCTCCTAGTATTCTATTCTATTATATATTATATCTATTTTTTTTTATCATTCTGATTAGGATGTGCCTTATTTATGTCTCTTTTAGCTTATAGCTTTTTAAGCATCCAGGATATGGGTCCATGAGATTTACAGCTCTAGGAATTTTTCAGCAATGATATCGTTTTTTCTTTTCAGTCACACCCAGTGACGATCAGGGCTTACCCCTAGGTATGCACTCAGAAATCGCTCCTGGATTGGGAAACCATATGGGATTCTGGGAGATCGAACCTCGGTCGGTCCTAGGATAGCGCCAGCAAGGCATATGGCCTTACTCTTCCAGTTCCTGCCCCCAGTAATGATATCTCTTACTGTTGCTTCATTGTAGATTTATTCTACCTTGCTCTCTGTGGCCCCAATGATTGTCATGTAGTTTCTCTTGAATGCATCCCAAAGTTTTCTTGTCATCTGTATTTTTTTTTTATTTTGTGGATTTTCTTCTACTTTGGTTATTGTCCAGAGGTATTTAGTACTTTATTTTTGAGCTCACAGATTCTATCCTTAGAGCTATTACTCTACTTTCAAGGCTTTCCAGTAATTTTTTTTAATTATATATATATTTTTTTAATGTTTTTTTTTTTTTTTTTGGTTTTTGGGCCACACCCCGTAACGCTCAGGGGTTACTCCTGGCTATGCGCTCAGAAGTCGCTCCTGGCTTGGGGGACCATATGGGACACCGGGGGATCGAACCGCGGTCCGTCCTAGGCTAACGCTGGCAAGGCAGACCCTTACCTTTAGCGCCACCGCCCGGCCCTCCAGTAATTTTTTGTTTCACCTTCCAAGTTATTCTAGCTCTGTCCTTGCTGTTTTATTTTTTTCTTATTTCTGCTCTCATATTCTTTTTTTTTTCTTTCTTGTGATTCTTTTGTTTTAGTTTTTGGGCCACAGCAAGTGGTGCTCAGTACACCTGTGTCTATACTCAGGAATCACTTGTGATAGGTTTGGGGAACCATATGGCATGCCAGAGATTGAACCTAGGTCAGCTGCTTGCAAGGCAAACACCCTATCCATTGTGCTATCACTCTACTTATATTTTATTGGCAGCATTGTTTCTTTGGGTTAGTTGATTATCCTAAGCATTTATACTCTAAGTCAATTTTAGAGAAATTATATAGAGGGTTACTACTATTGACTCTTCAGGATTATAGTCATCTTCCACAACGCATGCTAGGGTTTGTGCTGTTTAACCATGTTTCCTATTGTAGACTCAAGATGTGTCTTTCTAACTCATGGCCAGAATCTTTCCCACTGTCTGTTAGGTATTTGGGGAGATTTATGTGTGTGTTGAATTATGTTGTACCCTTGAGTTTGGCCTCTGACCTGTGTGGCATTGACCACAAATCTGTTTATTTGGACAGATTAGGTTGCTCTGCCACCTGTCTACATGCTCTTTCCTCCTGCCTCCTACTCATTTTCTACTAATTCTTAAACTTACTACAAATTAATTTCATACATTGAACTCATGGAGCATTTGGAGAATGTCTTTGTCTCTCTCAATGCATTCAATATAGAAAAGACTTAAAGTTGTTGAACTATTATTAAATTTATATACCTTGTCATAGTACTCTTAAAATAAATACTAAACTAAATAATTTTTGAGATTACTATATTTACAATATTTTTTGTTATTTTGAATTAAACATAAAATTCTATACGGACTAGGTCTGCTATCAAAATCTATATATAAAGTATCAGCACTTTAGGACCTCTGTTCCATTAGTATATCCTCAGAATACTTTTAAAAATGATTTATTTTCATTTCATTTTCAAAAAAGAGCTGCTATAGTACAAGTGTGAATGGTATGAAAAAAGTAGGCAGATGTTAGAATTCAGCTTTTCAACACCCACTTCTTTGCTTTTCCTCTGTTAGGAGTTGCAGCTTCATTGAATTACAAACAATAGAACTGACATATTCTTGTGCATTTGTATTAACTGTACTGAAAGTTTTATTATAATACTATAGGAAGATTTTCACATCTTAGAAATCACCTACTCATCATGTGATTTAAGAGGGCTATTTGATACAACCCTTAATTTAAAACTGTTCCTTTGTTAAGCATCATATTTAGAACTTCATAGCTTTCTCTCTTGGTTGTTGTATTTTGACAGAAATTGATTGAGATAGGAATGAGGAGGATTCTTATAAGATGCTTATACAACTCTGTGGTCATAATTCCTCTATTTGGATTAGTACATGTGTTATGTGATAGGCCTTTGGTAATTTCACTATTTTGAAACTGATTTGTTGCAATACATTCCTAAGATTTAGAGTACGTTTTAAGTAATTCTCTTTTGTTCTAAATGCCTACCTTTTATCTTTTCTTTGAAAAACAAAATGATAATAATGATCAAAATATACTGTTTACTTCATTCACTACATTATACACATTTTAGGCACACAATAGCCTCCATTTATAAAATGTTTCATTTTCCTTGAAAACATTCCCTTTCCTTTTTTACTGTGGTCTCTAGTTTCTTATGGTGTACCATGGACAGTTATACAGAGAAGGACTGGCAATTGAATTTAGAATGCATTAAAGGATTTTAGGCAATACTATAAAGTTTTATTTGCTTCTTCTTAAAATCGTAGAGTTGTTAGAAATGCATATAACACCCTTTTCACTGAAATGATTATGACCTATTTTTGATATTCATTAGGTTGAAAATTTTCAGACTTAGGAAATATTGTTTACAGAGACCCATTATAGAGCTGTGTATGTTAAGGTACTTTATAAAAGGCAATGAAACATTTACTTTGTTTTAAGTCAGTGCTATAAGACAGTTTGAATTATAATGGATTATTTAGCTAATGTCAATGGTTTGAATTTTGATGGGCTATTTATCTAATGTCAATGGTTGCTTTTCCAGAAAGCAACAGAGGTAATAACCTTCAGTTGAATATAAATGCATGGTCCTTTGTCTTTAGTGAATTTTAGTCACTTAGTGCCATTGACCCTTTACTTACTGCGAAGAACTGAGTTGAAAGCACAATGGCATTTATAATAAAGGGTCAAACAAGAAATGGTGTAGAAGTGGGTTGTATCTGAAATAGTGTGATTAATTAATTTACTTAGTTTTGCTCTTGGTGCCTTTGTGGGGGAGGGGAGAGACAGAGACAGAGAGACAGAGGAAATGGTAATTTGCCAAAACATGTTGGATGAGTAGGTCCTGTAACATAAGTCTGTGGTTCGCAGTTGACAGTTTCAGTGGTCTGAATGATCATATACTTTAGGCCCTGTGAGAGGATGCAGGATTGCCCTCCAAGCTGAAGTCCCCTTCGCACCGGTAGCCCTCCCTCAAGTCTTCTCCCTATACCTGTGAGATGGTGCAGGATTGACCTCCAAGCCACAGTCCCCAAGTGCCCACAGTGGCAGCCTCTGCACCAGTAGCCCCAGTATTTTACTATTTTATCATCTTTTGAAATCATTCACTCCAGTAGTAACAAAGTAGTACAGCTTTAAAGGTAAATTTTCTTCATAAAAGAGCTTGAATCAGAAGATAAACCTAAGGCATCTATAAATATACCTCTCTCTCATTTTATTTTATTTTTTTGCTCAGCTTGTTTCTCTGGACCTTGAGCTTAAACTATTTCAGAATCAATCAAGTAAACTCAGAAATAGAATGAAAGACTTCTCAAAAGAAAATAAGAACATGGGAAATATATATTTTTAAATTGCCTATCATTTCTTGTATCTCAGATGAAATTTATCAATGTCTCACACAAGATCAGGGCATGTTGTGAGCACATGCACAGGTTCAAGAATCCAACATTGTCACATAAATTACAAGGGTGTGAGTCATTAGATTAGGTAGCAAAATAAAAAAAATAAGTTACAATTTCAAAATCATAACATATTTTTTCATTAGATTTTTAACTAGACTATAAAGGTAGATAAAAATAAATCTAGATTGTTATCATCAAAGAAATCAATTTACAATTTGATACATTTACTCATTCACTACAAAATAAATGCATCTTAAGTTTATAAAGGAACTTTTTAACTTCTTTTATTATGCCTATGGACATATTCATACAGGTGATTTGATGAATGTTTAAGATTAAATTATCATTATTATTAGTAGTACTACTTCTTAAGTTGTTAAGGATTGAGACCTGTTCTCTTACATGCAAAGCATGTACTGCTGAGCTACATCCCAATCCTCCAAGAGTTAATTAACTTTTAAAATGCATTATATCAAGAATTAATGGTTATTAATTTTCAAGCTTCTTATAGTTAGTTATTATTATTTCTAGCAGACATTTATAGCAGACATTACTCCAATAAGAGTAAATGCTCTCCTAATTTATGATTATAAAATAGAGATCATTAAAAGTATTTCAAGAAACTGAACAGACATTTGCTATGTACAAGAATAAAGACATTAGAAATAAGGGATTAGAACTTCTTGTGTTCATGGTGTATCAGAGTCACAGCTAACAAGCAAGTTATTATACCTGTAATAATAACAAAATGAAAATAGGAGAGCTTTGTGTTGGAGGAAATGGGAATTGGTGAGAAATACTTAGTACAATAACTCAGGTAGAACAGATAAATTTTCTTCTCATTTCTCTTTTTTGACTGATCATCCTTTATTCATTTTTCTTCATTTTTATGAATGCTCTAAAAATATTGGTTATTGATTTTACAGTTATTCTGAAGTTGATAAATGTTCAAAGTTTTTGCTCTAGTATATCACTTGAAAATAAAACAGAAAAGACAAGAAACTACTAAAAGGAAGTAATGATATTCATGAATGCTAGTTTCTGTTCTATTTATACTGCATTGATAGTCTTATTTGTCAGAGAGGCTCCTTACATAATTTATTAATTCATAATTGAAGAATTTAAATTGAATATGATTATTTATGGGTCCAGGGATAAAAATAATTATAATAACTACTTCTGTTTTAAAGGGGTTATTTTATTTATTTGGCTAAAAATCCTGTAGATGATATCATAAATGTTACAAACTGTCATAAATATTATGCCTGGGATATTATATAGAGGACTAGGAAATGTAAGATATATTTTTTTCACAAAAGAGTAACATCTAGTTTGAGTCTTTCTTTCAAACTGTGATATGTTTGGGAGAATAGGGTGTTTAAAAACATGCAACTAGTTGAAATTGATCTGAGGAAGAATGATGTTTTTTTTTTTTAATTCAAGAATTCAGCCTGGTTTGGTCTATGGTGTAAACAGATAAAAAACATTAACATATATAGAATAGAAACATCTAATATAGTTAGAATGAATAGGATTATTAAAAAAAACTTGATATAGTTACTCTCAAGAAGAATAGTTTGTTATTTCTTACTTTATTGGCTTATAAAATTTTCTGATGGATAAATTTATTATTTTATAATAAACATTCATATTATTGTGTATAATAAAGAAATAATGTAAATAATAAATAATACTCAGGCACCTTTAATTCCTTCTTTTAACTTGACTTTGGACCTGACTTTGGACTTCAATTTTCATTTCTGCATTGTTCTAATTTAGTAAAACCCCTGATAATTTAGTTTAATCATAATATCCAAATTTCCAGTATAATTACTCTTATAGTATTCTTCATTCTTCATTATCACTCTGGCAATAACCCATCACCCTAGTACATCTTTGGCAACAATTAGTTTGGTTAGCTTAAAATCCCCTTTTTTTTTATTGGTTTTCCCTTAGTAATTTTACTTTTAGTGATTATTCACTGCCCCACCTTCCTTCCCCGCCCCACCCACCAGACTTTTTATCTCTTGGATATAAAGTCCTACTTAAAAATACTTTTATAGAGTTGAATTCAACTTCTTTCTGTGGTATTTCATTTTAGAGATACCTACACCTATTTGCGAGAACCTCCACAGTAAGTCTTCCATACTTATCTTAATACATGTGATTGGATAATATAATTTTCTTTAATGCGTTTCCATGCTTTTTGTGTTGCTGCTGTTTTTTATTTTAATGTTTGTTGCCATTTTTGTTTGTTTTGGGGCTACAGTTAGCTGTTCTTAGGCTTTACTTTTGGCTCTCTGTTCAGGGATCTCTCCTGGCAGTACTGGAGAACCACATGAGTTGCCATTGGTTCAAACACAAATTAGCTACTATAAAGGCAAATGCCTTAATGAATCGGAAGCCTTATGCCCCAATCTCAAATGATTGGGGAGCTTTTGGCTGGAAGCAATCTTGGACACAGGAAATAATTTACACAAGATTGAAGAGAATAAAACAAGTTCAGGAAAATTCCAC